>NC_037677.1:86265071-86445053 GCF_003255815.1 Theropithecus gelada
GAGGGGGGGCACGGGGGGGGGGGGTCTGGAGGGGCCTCTGCCTCCCGCCCACGCCCCCCCCCCCTGGAAAAACAAAACAGACCCCCAAAAAAAAAAAAAAAAAAAAAAAAAAAAAAAAAAAACTAATCAATTCCTTGTTCTCTCCCTGTTAACCATCTAAGACCTGCTTTATCTCCATGGCAGTCCCGCTTTTCTCACTTTTAAACCACAGCTGTGCAGCAGATTTTACTTGATGAATATGACTCATTTTTTAAATTCTATATGTTAAAGGAAAGAAGAGCTGTTCATTCCTTTCTCTTTCCTACGTTACTGTTACTTCAGTCTCTCTCTTAAGAGCATAGGAGGATGAAACTAACCTGAGCGCTTCATGGAGGTTGAAACCTCTGCAATTACTATGTAACTGATTACACACCCACAGAACCACACACACACCCACACACCCTACAGGGACTCACACAGAGTCACATACAGAATTAAAGGAAGGAGAAAAGACTGAGAAAATGTCTGTGTGATGATTGTTACTATTTACACAGCCTCAATCCCACTCACTCTCACACCTCAGCTCCACTCACACCCCAGCTCCATGTTGCCAATGATGCTCCCACATGGAGTTGAGTCTACATCAAGCCCCACGAGGAGGCTAGTTCCTGTCTCTGACTGTGAGAAGAAAGCTGGGCACTGAGCAGTGTCACTTCAGGAAGTCTCAAGGCTCATTTTATGTTATAATGTAAAAATTCTTTAGCAGAGGAAGAAGAAACTGTGGATTTTCAAAATGGACTGTACCTCTCTAGGGTTCTACCTCATTATCTCAGGGGTTATTCCTTGTGGAGAGCAGCAGGCAACGATGCCTGAGGGAAACTGAGCTGGATCATCTTTTCTGCTGGCTGGAAAAGTAGATATGAAGAGTGCCAGGAGGAAGCGAGGGGCCTTCTGAGTTGAGCACAGGACCCTAGTCTCTCTCTCCTTTTCCCTTTTCTGAGGGGGTCAGGGGACCTGGACCTGGGAGGCAGCCCACGGGAATCTGCCACGAGGTTGTGCACGAATTTGGAGGTTTGGGTTGATTCTGCCTGGCATCTGGAACCTCGTGAGTACTGAGCGTGGAGGACTGCAGAGGGGTGCACCTGAGAAGATGCAAGAGGGAGAAAGGGAGCAACTGCATCTCCACTGCAGCCCGTAGTGGAGACACATGAGCTTGCCTCAGTCCCTGAGGGAGCTGTAAAGTGAGTAGAGAGTGGGGACTGTCTTATCCCGTTACCACTGCCAGAGGCCTGTGCTGTCCGTGGGACAAGCTGGGCTACTTTGACTTTGATAGGGGAGGAACAGGACTGCCTCTGGAGGTCAGCTATGACAGCTCGTTGAGTGAGAGGCAATTAGCAGAGGAACAAACAAGAATCTGATGAATAATGCTCTATCACCTCCGTGCCTCCAGAGGTTTGGATTTTTCTCCAAACACTATAGACTTGTGGCACTGCAGTCAAGTATAAGGTTCCCTGGAAGTTTATAGACAAATGATTATGGCTCAGGTGGGTCAAGTGGGAAACTTAGGACTGCATGGTGACTCATAACAAGGATGACAATGCTGAAGAAAATGACATTTAAACCTGAAATGTTAGGAGAATTACTAGGCTAGGCAGTTTTCCACTTTGGCTTATATTTAGTTTTGTCATTGCTAAGAATGGATGAGTACTTGTAAAAGAGAAATCAAAATATTTATAAAAATAAAGTGAATGTTATGCTTGCATATAGACTATTTATGATTATCCAAGTCACATCTGCTATTCTATTTTTTGGATGATAAATGGTGCCCAAAAAAGGAGAGTGATTTCTTTTATAGAAGGTGGTTTATTCAAGGATTTAGTGTTACTGAGCAGCAGAGTTGTTTCTGGAACTTATTTACTCATTCACTCCAACAGTGGCCTCAGCGGGCAGCCACGAGGAACACACCTGCAGCCAAATGGAATTGGGTTTATTGACTTACAGTGAGGGAGAATGAACACCATGGAGAAACACGGCAGAGGAAAGATATGTTGTAGGGTGGACTTACAGGTATTGGGCTTGTGAGTGATTTGAGGCAGGTTCAAGGAAGTGGGGCTTGGCTCTTAATTGGATGCTATCTGAAATAAGACATTGCTGTCAAAGACAGCCGGTGACGTAGCTCAGGAAGCAACTTACAGGTCAAATATACTTTGGGGCATCTTCTGCTACCACAAGCAATCAGCTTGAGTAAAATACTCCCAAGTTAAAAAGAACAGCAGATAATTTACAGCAGACGTAATTTGATGCTGTGAGTTTTCCTCATTTTGGGAGGAGGAGGAGAAGCTGGGATGTATTTTAGAAATTTGAACAATGTTTAAGTCAAGAGTTAGATTAGGTTTGACATCTAGCCTCCAACCTTAATATGTCATCACAGAGAGTAAGCTATCCAAAACCAAGAGATCTAAATGACTTGTTTGTCCTCTATTTTGCTAATGGAGATGTTTTCTGCCTTTCTTCTCCATGGCTCTCACAATGTAAAAATCTGAGAATCTCTGCTCCCTATCAGATTAGATTATAGAGTCCAGGACCTAGCCTGCACTGAAAAGCGACTGTTGAAATAAAGGGCTTGTACTTACATTTTATTTTTATTATAATTATGGTTATAATTAAGATCTAGGTTTTTTGGCCAGGCGCAGTGGCTGGTACCTGTAATCCCAGCACTTTGGGAGGTAGAGGTGGGTGTATCGCTTGAGCCCAGAAGTTTGAGTCCATCCTGGGCAACATAGTCAGACCTTGTCTTGACCAAACATTTTAAAAGTTAGCCAGACTTGGTGTGTGCCTGTGGTTCCAGCTACTCAGGAGGCTGAGGTGGGAGTATCACCTGAACCTGAGGTGAAGGCTGCAGTGAGCCAGGATCACCTCACTGCACGCCAGCCTGGGTGACAGAGAGACACATTATCAAAAAAAAAAAAAAAGGTTTATGTTTACTGGGGATAGTAAGAGGGTACGCAGGGCTCCTCTTGGAAAGGTCATTTGCACTATACCTCAGCTCTATGGGGAAGAGGAATATAAAACATCGCAAGTGGATATGGAGACTTTTTCCAGGTTCCCTAGTCGGTATTTGAGTTTGGCTGGAGGAGAATGGGCTCCTTAGAGGCAATGTGAGTAAACCCTAAGTTTCAGAGTTGGAGGACCAAAAGCCTGTCTTCCAGAAAAACTGGGGAAAGCTTGTGGATGTGGTGTTTTGTGGGTCGGTACAGGCTAATTCCTGGGTAAGCTCTAGGACCTCAGTGAACAATCTGTTCTCAAACAGTCTGCTTGAGAACCACAGGCAGACCAACCTACTTCTCCATACATCAGTCACTTTATAAAGAAGCACACTTTCTTTGTAAGCCTGATTTATCAAAAGCAGGGGAATAATGGGTAGGGGACTCTTTAAGGAAATAACCTCAAGTGCAGAGGAAATATTTCAGAACCCCCTGGAAATGCCCAGCAGCTGAAATAGCTAGGATGGCAGCTGGGACTGATGAGAGGAGCCTGGCATTGGCAAGAGGAAGATCACGCATGAGAAAGGCAGTATTGAATCCCTACCAGAGTCAGAAACCAGCAGGATAAAAATGAGCTGCTTCTGGAAGACAAAGTGGAGAGAGTGCCTGCATGCTGTCCAGCTGTCTAAGAATCCAGATGCTGCTCAGAGGAAGTGAGAGATCCTGGGAGTTCCCCTGACTGAGACTGGGTTTTAAAAATATACCCCCTTTCCCGCTTCATGTTAATTAAACTGAACATGAGCAAGGTGCTGGAACCCTGTGGGGAGACCCAGAGCATGCCCAGTGAAGGAGAAGCTGTTGCTCAGACAGTGCAGACTGTTTCTGTAGGTTGGAACTCTGCTCCACATCTTCTAAGTGTGTAGCCTTGAATGCTCTGTGCATTGAGTTCCTCATTTGTAAAAGGAATTGTACATTCCTTCTTTCTAGGTTTGATTTGGGGGATGACAGGAGATTGGGTTTTTAAAATAGCTGTGACAGGTCCTAATACATAGATGGTTCTCAATGAATATTGGTTCATTTCTTCTTGCCTGAGCAGAAAGTGACACTTTCTCACGAGGCAACCATCAAGAATGCAGAATTGGACTCAACTTGGAGGGAAAGGGATTTCACACATAACCTTTTAAAAAATACTTGCTGTAACACAGATTACAAGGAACAGAGCAGTTCTTTGCAGGAGACCCAACCATTTGGATCAGCTACAACCTTTCAACCCACAGGACTGAAGACACATTATTCTTAATTATCTAAAGCCAGAAAAAGAAAGATCTGATTGAGTTGATGGACAACACTTAGGAATGTGGACACTGGTTTATTAATTATTCTCTACCTCCAAACAGCATTAGGGTCATGTATATCTTAGCATTTCTAAGTCTCTGCAGGCAGTGAGTTAGATTGACAGGAGAGTTTCAAATTCTAGTTAATAACCTTGTTACTGCTCTTGTTTCCATAGGTCTGGGCGGAAGTTGGATGGATGAACACAAAGAAGGCTTAGAAATGATTGGGTAGAAGAAACCAGACCTCTAGGAAGGATGAACGATTTTTGTTTTTGGCCCTGATCCACCATTCTAACACTTCAAATACATAGTTGTTTATTGAAAGCCACGCGTCTTGCTAGGATGACGAGCTCATTCTGTTCCACCTGGGGTTTTCCTGGAGTTGGCATTGAAAGTCCCAAGTTGCAGTAAATCTCTGTTTCAGACCCACTGGGGTAGTTGGCTGCCCTACTGGAAAGGGCCAAGACAAATTATAGAGGAAGATACAACTTTGATGACCTCTGGAACTACAAACCAGGGACAAGGCTGAGGGAAGCCCAGGTAAGGGTTTAGATAGCAGAAGTGGATCCCTAGAGTCACAAAGTAGAAATCTTCGCCGGGCACGGTGGCTCACGCCTGTAATCCCAGCACTTTGGGAGGCCAAGGTGGGCAGATCACAAGGTCAGGACATCGAGACCATCCTGGCTAACATGGTGAAACCCTGTCTCTACTAAAAATACAAAAAATTAGCTGAGCATGGTGGCAGGTGCCTGTAGTCCCAGCTACTTGGGAGGCTGAGGCAGGAGAATGGCGTGAACCCGGAGGCGGAGCTTGCAGTGAGCCAAGATTGCACCACTGCTCTCCAGCCTGGGCAACAGAGCGAGATTCCATCTCAAACAAACAAACAAACAAACAAACCAAAGTAGAAATCTTCATTTATTGGAGAAATCCGGAAGATGGAGAGGTCACTTAGGCCACTTTCAATAACCAATAAGCAAAATATTCAAACGCCACAAAAACACATAAACAAACAAAATTCACTCCCTATCCTAAGTTTAAATGGGGACTAGGATCAAAGGCCTCCCTTGGGACTGGTGGCAGAGTAAATAAATTACCCTCTAAGGAACTGATCTGCAGAGCAGTACTCATCAAAATTACCTGGAGTGTTTATTAATTAATTTTCTGTAATTCACCCCAATCTACCAAACATGACTGCTAGAGGAGAGGACTGGGAATCTGTCCTTTTATAAAGCATCTTGGGTGACTCTAATGTGAAACATTTTTGCGCTAGGTTGGTGATCCTCAAACGCTTTTGATTATTCACCTCTAGCAGTAAAAAATTTTAAAAAAAAGATCTTTAACATATGTATATGTACTTAATTATCTGTTATCTATCTATCTATCTATCTATCTATCTATCTATCTATCTATCTATCTACCTGTATTACTCTTGCTCATGCTTTAGGTTTTTCATTTAACACCTTTTAGGCATGGTAAAATCTGCTTGATTTATCTTATCATACTTTGAATCTTTCTTTTCAGAATACATTCCAATCTGCTAGACTGGAGTTTCCTGAGGACAAGAACTATGTCTGTTTCATTTACCCTTGTATTCATAACAGCAAAATGCTTGGCCCAATAAAATACTGGTTTGAATTGAATTTAGGATTCCTCTTTAAATGAGAGAGATAGCTTGTCGTCTGGGGCTGTCCTGGTTAGTTGCTGGCATTGTTTGTCCCAACTGTTTCACGTTTCCATGGAAACAGAACCAGCAGTTCATGCAGGCACCACTACCTGTCAGTGCCAGGTACCCAAAGAGAGTTTAAAATCCCATTTCTTCCAGTTGGTTTTCTCCTGCAGTGCCAGAACTTCTGCTGCAGGAGAAAGGACCCTCCATTGAAAGAGCAGCGGGAGCCGTCACTAAGAGGCTTTCAATCTAGACAAGTAAGGAGAAAAGGAGTGGAGCAGATTCATGGATCAAACAATACCTCTCCTCAGGTGGCATGATCTTGGGGGAAGCCTCCTTGGACAGGGAGGGAGAGAACAAATCCACTTCATGCTCCCTGGGGCCTTTATTGTTGAGTTTCAATGATTGCTAACATCAATTATGCTGTAACTACTTCATAGCACCTTTGAAAACAGGGATTGCTGACTTTGGAAAAACCCTGGAGCTTTCTTTATCTCCTGTTGGTGGAAAAGATCAACACTAAAATGAAGATTGTAAGACCAGGAGCAGTTTCATGGTTATATAACTGCTTCCAGGCATGAGAGGTAGATGCAGTACACATTTTAGGTAAATTGAGAAACTGTGGAATGTTGTAGCTGAAGAGATCGTCAAGATTGTGACCGCCAATGTGCATGACGGAGGCAGGTGTTGTGAAATGGCCGAACTAATTTGCTCATGCACAACCATTGGGTCCTTTTTGGGAAATGTCTGTCGTCTCTAAGGATTAGAGGCTGATGGAGGTTATGGGCCTTCTGCTCACAACTTTCTACTAGATTATGATAGAAGTAAGTTTCAGGCCAAATTTTGCCATACATAGTGACATTTAGTAGCAAGCAGGTTACCAAATGATCAGATCAGATCTTTGAGGTTCTCTGACTATATTTGGTATGCAAGATACATGAGAGGAAAATGTGGCAATATGTAACTAATGATATTTTTTTAAAAATTATTTTATTTTTTATTTGTAACTCACAGAGTTATTTTTTGAAAAATAAAAATTGTATATATTTATTATGTGTAATATGATGTTTTGAAATATGAATATATAGTGAAATGGCTAAATCAGACTAATTAACATATGCATTACATCACAGACTTATTTTTTAACAGTAAGAGTACTGAAATCTACTCTCTTAGCAATTTTCAAGAATAGAATACATTAACTATAGTGACTATGTGTAAGATAGATCTCTTCAACTTATTCCTCCTAACTGAAATTTTGTACCTTTTGACCAACATATCCCCAATCAAACCCTCCCTTTCCTCAATAACCACCATTCTGTTCTCTGCTTCTTTTTTAGATTCCACTTGTGAGATAATGTATTTTTCTCTCTATTCCTAGCTTATTTCACTTAACATAACGTCCTCAGGTTCACCCATGTTGTTGCAAATGACTAGATTTCTTTCTTTTGAAAGGCTGAATAGTATTCCATTGTGTATATGTACCGCGTATTCTTTATCCATTTATTCATTAAATGGGCATTTAGGTTGAATCCATATCTTGGCTATTATGAATAGTGCTGCAATGAACATGGGAGTACAGTTATCTCTCTGATATATTGATTTCATTTTCCACGGATATATACCCAGTAGTGGGATTGCTGGAGCATACTAGCAGTACTACTTTTAATTTTTTGAGGAACCTCCATACTAGTTTCCATAATTGCAGTATCAATTTACATTTCCACCAACAACACAAAGGGTCTCCTTTTCTCCACATCCTCACCAGCGCTTGTTATCTTTTGTCTTATTGGTATTAGCCATTCTAACAGGTGTGAGACCATATTTCATTGTGGTTTTTAACTTGTATTTTGCTGATGATTAGTGATGTTGAGCACTTTTTCATATACCATTGGCCATTGGACATTTGTATGTCTTTAAGAAATGTTTATTCAGTTCCTTTACCCACTTTTAGCCAGTTTGTTTCCTTGCTACTGAGTTGAGTTCCTTATATGTTTTGGATATTAACCCTTTATCAGACATATGGTTTGCAGTCTTTCCCCCCATTCCATAAGTTGTCTCTTCATGCTATTGATTGGCTGTGCAGAAGCATTTTACTTTGACGAAATTCCATTTGTCCATTTTCACTTTTGTGGGCTGTTTTTTGGGGGTCATCTCCAAAAAAATCACTGCCAACACCAGTGCCTTGGAGGTTTGTGCCTGTGTTTTCTTCCAGTAGTTTTACAGTTTTAGGTCTTATGTTTGAGTCTGCAATCCATTTTGGGTTGATTTTTGTATATGGTGTGAAATAAGGGTCTAATTTTATTCTTCTGCATGTGGATATCCACTTGTCCCAACATCATTTATTGAAGAGATGGTCTTTTCCCCATTGTGTGTTCTTGGCACCTTTGTCAAAAATATATTGACTGTAAATGGGTGGATTCAGCTAACTCTATAGTTGGACAGAGACAGCAAGAATCCGCTGAATCAGTAGCTCTTCTGTCTGCAGTCAGGTGTGGGGCACATTCCAAAAGATACAGACTAGTGCTCGTGCTAGATTTTTGGTTTTATCCTACTTGTGCAAAGAACAGAAAGAGCCTTTAAATACCTTTAGCCAATGCACACATCTTGAAGACCATTGATTTCACTAGTGAAAAACCATTGCTGATGTAGGGTCTCAGAAAATGATACCCCAAAATGAAACCTCAGAAGCAGCTCTCTCTGACCTCCTGCCCACCTGTCTCTGGCCTCTCATTCTCCCTGGAGGCTAGCCATAGAAACTAGAATACCTCTTCCCTAAGGTGGGTCATAGAAACCAGAACCCTTTGCCCCCAAAGGCAGCCATAAAACGTAAAAATATTGCTCTAACTTCCTCCCTGTCTTTTTGTGTAAAAATTGGCATAGAGATATCACCTGACCTATCTTGTTTCCCTGTGGGTCATAAGACCCCCATTCCGGAAAGGGTCCTACCCCACACCTGGAAGGAAGGAACGCTGTACAGAGAGGCCACGGAGAATCTAAACAGACAGGTCTTGCTGGGTTTCCCCGCTCAGTTTTCTAGCATCAGATTATACTCTTTTTGTTCAATCATAATTTCTACATGCTGTATATACTTTATCGAACCTAAGCATAAAAATGGAAAGTTACTTCGTATCTTTGGGTTTTCTTCCTGAAGGCTATTGTGTCACATAAAATTATAATCAAATAATAGTGTGTCTTTTCTCCCATTAATCTCCATTTGTCAGTGATTTTCAGAGAAACTTCATAGGGCAAAGGGGAAGTTTTCTCTTGGCCCCTGCACTAACCTTCATGATGTTCTTTATCCCAGGCTATGGGAGAGTGAGGCAGGAGAGCGCGGCAAGCCAAAGCTGTCTGGTTATGCAGATAAAGATCTCTCTTGTAATCTTGGAGCTGCCCTCAGATGGAATAGACAGAGCCACTGTTTCTCTGTCAGACCTTTAAAAGTGCCAGACCTTCTGAGTTAATCTCCACTAGACCTAGATAAGGCAGATGAAAGGGGCCTAAGAGAAAGCCTGTTTGCATCTGCTGTTTGTTTCACTAATGTAGATTTTCTCTGCAGATCCTTTGAACAGGACAGCGATTCAAAAGCTATTCCTGTGGCCTGCAGCCTCTTTGACTAGCTATCTAAAAATATGCCAAAGAAGTATATTTTGAGGTGAAACAGTCTGATTGCCTTCACTGGGATACACTGGGAGAACCCCCTTATCAAAAATTTCGAGCCACGGACAAGCCATGGATGCTTGAAGTTCCACTGAAGGTAGCTCATTCTTGTGGTATAGCTTTCTCATCAAGTGCAGTCCACTTCAAAAACAAATCAGCGAATAAAACCGAGGCAAAGTGGGGAGAGAGCTCCACAAAGGTGGTCACCTCAAGGGAGGTGGAAGGGGAAATGTTTGAGGGGAGTAACAGATGATGGTTTTTAAACATTTTTGCAGTATTATCTTACTGAAAATTTAGCTTCAACCTAGAGAAATCTAAAACATCCCATTTTTGCTCATGCACTGGTGTATCCAGTCTACTTCTTTCCTCTCCTAGGAGTAACTCCCTTGTACTTACCTGTATACCTATAGGCCCGTGAATGATGCTCAGTACCTGGCGGTGGAAAGTCAGTGGCTTCTCCAAAGCTATTCTCAAGCTCCTTGAATCTGCTGATCAGGAGATTCAGTGTCTGGGTCACAGCACTTCTTGGGTAGGAGCCTATACCCGAGCTTTTCTGATATATGGAGGTAGTGAGCACTCCTCTGCAGGGCTGCTATGCTGCTCAACCCGAGAGGCCACGCCCCCTGCAGTTCTCAAGGGCTCAAGGGGATGCTGTGCACTTAGAATACGCCTGGATGCTGCCCCTCCCTTCCCTGGGAGCTGTTCCTGGCCAGGTTTGACACACTTCTCTTTCCTTTCAAAGGCTGCTTGAACTTTCCCCTCCTTTTTGGCCACTGGGTGTGTTTCCTGCATAGTCAGGAGTGTGTGGAGAGGCCTGTGCTGTTGTAGCTGTCTCTCTCTATCTATTTTTTTTTCTCACCCAGGCTGGAGGGTAGTGGTGCAATCATAGTTCACTGTGCAGCCTTGAACTCAAGCGATCCTTCCACCTCAGCCTCAGGAGTAGCTAGTGCACCACCAGGCCTGGCTAATTTTTAATTTTTCTGTAGAGAAGGGGTCTCCCTATGTTGCCCAGGCTGGTCTCAAACTCCTGGCCTCAGGTGATCCTCCTGCCTTGGCCTCCTAAGAGTGCTAGGAGTATAGGCATGAGCCACTGTGCCCAGCCCTGTCCTAGCTCTCTTGATCCCTGAAGTGGGGGTTCTTTCTGAATCCCAGGGACAGCATCAGAGGCTGTTCGAGGGGCCAGACTGGGCAAGAATCAAAAAAGTAACATGCTTTATTCAGGAAAACCCTCTCTGGAGCATCTTGTTTTCCTCTACCCAGTAAACTTTTACTTATCCTTCATGACCCAGCTCAGATGTTACCTTCCTCATGACATTTTCGCCACTCCCACTGGCAGGGTTACAAGGCAAGGATCGGTCTCTTTTTTTCCGGGCATCCTTAGTGCACTGCTCATTCTCTGTAGTAGGAATAGTCACACTTATTGGTCACATCCTGTGTCAGGCATCTTCCCGGTGCTTACATGCATAATCTCACTTCATCAACTCCAGAATGCTCTGAGGTGATGTGATTTTTCGGGTGAGGACACAGCCTCAGGAAGGTCAGTTTGTCTGAGGTTACCCAGCCAGTAAGCAGCAGATCTAGGATTCAAACCCAGGTTAATCTGTCTCCAGAAGACACAGATTTGTGTTTTTCTCTGTGCTACATGGACTCACTGTGGCTTCTGCATCACTCTACATTGTAACCTAGTAGTTGCAGTCAACACGAGACCAGATCTCTGAGGTTAGAAACCATGTTCACTATCTTTGAATCTCCAGAACTTAGCTTGCTGCTTGACTCACAGAGAAGACGCTGAGTAAATGCCCAAAGTGTCACTAATTAGGAATTCAACTGCATTAAGCAAATACCCAGGGAAGGATGTAGTCTGAGAGGGACTGTTAGTCTTCAGTGAGTGTGGGATGACTTCTATGTTGCTAAATCCAACGGCCAATGCTTCATCTCAACTTATTTGACCCATTTGCATTTGGAAACATTGATGGTTCCCTCCTCTTAATACTTTCTCTACTTGAAGCATCCATGCCTTTTTTTGCCTCCCTCATTGTCACTTCTTTGTCGACTTGCTGGCCCCATCTTCTCCCCTGTCTTATTGCTGGAGGGCCCTGGGCTTGGTCCTTGGTCTTCTCCTTGCTCACTCACTCACTTGGGGATTTCAGTTTGCCTTATGCCTTGAATAAACACCATGTATCTGGCCAGGTGTGGTGGCTCACGTCTGTAATCCCAGCACTTTGGGAGGTCGAGGCAGGTGGATCACGAGGTCAGGAGATGGAGACCATCCTGGCTAACATGGTGAAACCCCGTCTCTACTAAAAATACAAAAAATTAGCCGGGTGTGGTGGCGGGTGCCTGTAGTCCCAGCTACTCAGGAGGCTGAGGCAGGAGAATGGCGTGAACCCAGGAGGTGGAGCTTGCAGTGAGACGAGATTGTGCCACTGCACTCCAGCCTGGGTGACAGAGGGAGACTCCATGTTAAAAACTAACAAACAAAAACCAACAAAAACAAAACAAAACAAAACAAAAAACCCAACCATTTGTCTATAGAATTTATATTTCCAGCCCCAATGCCTTTCCTGAATCATGACACATATAACCAACTGCCTGGTACACATCTCCCTTCAGATGTCTAATAACCGTCTCAGTTATAATATGTTCAAAGCTGAATTTCTGATCCCACCTCCTGCTCCCCGTCCCTAGCCCTGGATAAAGAAAAGCTGCTCCTTTGCTGACTCCCCAGTTCCTGCAGTCTTTCTCGACTCTACTCTTTCTTCCACACCTCTCATCTAATTCGCTAGGAAATGCTAAGGAATCTGATCACTTCCCATCATTTCTCCACTGCTAAGCTGCAATTATCTCTCACACGGGTTAGGAGACAATAGCTTTCTAAATGTTCTCCCCTTAGCTCACCAATCAAAACTCCATAACATTTCTTGAACACAGTAGCAAGAGTGATCTTTTAAAATATAAATCATAGCATGTCGTTTCTCTGTTCAAAATCCGGTTACACTAAAAGTAAAAGCTAAAGGTCTTAAAATGGCCCACTGCCACCCATCCTCATTGTTCTTACCTCCCTGACCTCATCTTCTAGTGTCCCCATCTCTCTTCCAACTACACTGGCCTCTTGCTTCTTCCCCAGTGCCAGTAGTGCCCTGGTCATGAGTCTTTACCCTCACCATATCCTTCGCATTTCTTTACACCCAACATATGTACTTGGCCCAATCTCCCACCTTCTTTATAACTTTTCTAGAATGTTACTTTCTCAATAAGGCTTACCGGGACCACCCACTTAATATTGCCAACTACCTTCACACCTGCATTCGTCCGTTTTCATGCTGCTGATAAAGACATACTCGAGATTGGGTAATATATAAAGAAAAAGAGGTTTGATGGACCCACAGTTTCACGTGGCTGGGGAGGCCTTACAATCATGGTAGAAGGTGAAAGGCACATCTTACATAGTGGCAGGGAAGAGAGAGAATATGTGCAGGAGAACTCCCCTTTATAAAACCGTCAGATCTTGTAAGACTTATTTACTGTCACAAGAATAGCATGGGAAAGACTCACTCCTATGATTTAATTACCTCCCATAGAGTCCCTCACATGACACATGGGAATTATCAGAGATACAATTCAAGATGAGATTTAGATAGGGACACAGCCAAACCATATCATTCCACCCTGGCCCCTCCCGAATCTCATGTCCTCACATTTCAAAACCAATTATGCCTTCCCAACAGTCCCCCAAAGTCTTAACACATTTCAGCATTAACTCAAAAGTTCACAGTTCAAAGTCTCATCTGAGACAAGGCAAGTCCCTTCCACCTATGAGCCTGCAGCATCAACAGCAAGTTAGTTACTTCCTAGATTCAAGGGGGTACAGGCATTGGGTAAATATAGCTGTTCCAAATGGGAGAAACTGGTGAAAACAAAGGGGCTACTGGCCTCATGCACATCTGAAATACAGCAGGGCAGTCGAATCTTAAAGCTCCAAAATGATCTCCTTTGATTCCGTGTCTCACATCCAGGTCATGATGATGCAAGGGGTGGACTTCCATAGTTTTGGGCAGTTCTGCCCTTGTGGCTTTGCAGGGTATAGCCTCCCTCCTGGCTGCTTTCATGGGCTGGTGATGTCTGCAACTTTTCCTGGGGCACGGTGCAAGCTGCTGATGGATCTACCATTAATGGCTATGGAAGACCATGGACCTTTTCTCATAGCTCCACTAGGCAGTGCCCCACTGGGGATTCTGTGTGGGCGCTCCAGCCCCACATTTCCTTTCTGTACTGCCCTAGCAAAGGTTCTCTGTGAGTGCCCCACCCTGCAGCAAATTTCTGCCCGGGCATCCAGGAATTTCCATACATCATCTGAAATCTAGGCAGAGGTTCCCAAACCTCAGTTCTTGACTTCCATGCACCCACAGGCTCAACACCACATGGAAGATGCCAAGGCTTGGGGCTTTCACCCTCTGAAGGCCATGGTCCAAGCTGTATCTTGGCCCCTTTTGGCCATGGCAAGAGCAACTTGGATGCAGGGCACCAAGTTCCCAGGCTGCACACAGCAGGGCCTGGGTCTGGCCCACGAAACCATTTTTTCCCCCTAGGCCTCTGGACCTGTGATGGAAGGGACTGCCACAAAAGTGTCTGACATGCTGTGGAGACATTTTCCCCATTGCCTTTGTCTCCTTGTTACTTATGCAACTTTCTGCAGCCAGCTTGAATTTCTCCTCAGAAAATTTTTTTTTCTATCACATCATCAGGCTGCAAATTTTCCAAACTTTTATGCTCTGTTTTTCTTTTAAAACTGAATGCTTTAAATAGCACCCAAGTCACCTCTTGAATTCTTTGCTGCTTAGAAATTTCTTCCACCAGATACCCTAAATTATCTCTCTTAAGTTCAAAGTTCCACAGATCTCTAGGGCAGGGGCAAACTTTCTCCAGTCTCTTTGCTAAAACATAGCAAGAGTACATTTACTCCAGTTCCCAACAAGTTCCTTACCTCCATCTGAGACCATCTCAGCTTGAATTTCATTGTCTATATCATTATTAGCATTTTGATCAAAGCCATTCAATAAATCTCTAGGAAGTTTCAAACTTTCCCACATTTTCCTGTCTTCTTCTGAGCCCTCCAAACTGTTCCAACCTCTGCCTGTTACCCAGTTCCAAAGTCACTTCCACATTTTGGGGTGTCTTTACAGCAATACCCCACTACCTGGTACCAATTTACTCTATTAGTTTGTTCTCATGCTGCTAATAAAGACATACCAGAGGCTGGGTAATTTATAAAGGGGAGAGGCTTAATTGGCTCACAGTTCCATGTGCCTGGGGAGGCCTCACAATCATGGCAGAAGGTGAAAGGCACATCTTACATGGTGGCAGGGAAGAGAGAGAATATGTGCAGGAGAACTCCTCTTTACAAAATCATCAGATCTCATGAGACTTATTCACTGTCATGAGAACAGCAAGGGAAAGACCTGACCCCATGATTCAGTTACCTCCTACTGGGTCCCTCCCACAACATGTGGACATTATGGAAGCTACAACTGAAGATGAGATTTGAGTGGGGACATAGCCAAGCCATATCAACACCCTACCTTCTATCTCCCTTACTTTTTGTTTTTTCTTTTTTCCAGAATACTTCAATCTTTTTAACATATGTCATTTCATGTCTCCTATTTCAAGTGGGGTGGTTACTGGGGATATTCATGCATTTATACATTCATTCATTCCCATATTTTTCAAATATGTGGTAGGTACCTACTAGTCAGGCTCTAGTGATATAGAGATGAATATATTGTGATTCCTATCATAAAAAAGTTATATTCTGGTTGTTAAGAAGTATATAAACAGGTCATGGGTAGTGTCTCATTCCTGTAATCCTAGCACTTTGGGAGGCTGAGGCAGGAGGATAACTTGAGCCCAGGAGTTCGAGATCAGCCTTGGCAACATTGTGAGACTCCATCTCTACAAAAACTAGTAAAAGAATCAGCCAGGCATGGTGGCCTATGCCTATAATCCAGCTACTTGGTAGGCTGAGGTGGAAGGATCACTTGACCCTAGGAGGTCAAGGCTGCAATGAGCCGTGATCACACCACTGTACTCCAACCTGGCAGCCAGGTTGACAGATCTTGTCTCTAAAAAAAAAAAAAAAAGAAAAAAAAAGAAAGAAAAGAAAGAAAGAAAGAAAAAGAGAAAGAAAACTGCGTGGTCTGGGTGCAGTGGCTCACGCCTGTAATCCCAGCACTTTGGGAGACTGAGGCAGGCGATGACATGAGGCCAGGAGTTCAAGACCAGCCTGGTCAACGTGGCAAAACCTCATCTCTAGTAAAAACAAAAAAATTAAGCCAGGTGTGGTGGTGCGTGCCTGTAGTCCCAGCTACTCGGGAAGATGAGGCAGGAGAATCACTTGAACCTGGGAGGCGGAGGTAGCAGTGAGCTGAGATCACATCACTGTACATCAGCCTGGGCGACAGAGTGAGACCTTGTTTCAGAAAAAAAAAAATGTCTGAACAGGTAATTACAGTCTGAGAAGTTTCCATTGTAGTGGAGGCAGCAGAAAAGGAACTGCACAAGAGTAGCTCTTGCGTATTCGTTAGTGAATACTGAAGAATTAACAAATGCCAAACTTAGCACAGGAATAAACTGAGCCAAAGAGTGTTTGTTTCCATTCATGTCTATTAAAAGTCTTAAGTTCATGCAGAGCCCCTCAAAGTTTCTATAAAACAATGCTTGAAACCTCACTGCAGAAGAGGCAACATTCTTAAACAGACATATCTTCATGCTGAAATCTTCAGAATTCTGAAACCTCATCTACTAAACTAAAAGCTGACATTATTTGAAATAAATACTCTTGTTGAAACTTGGGTTTGAAATATTCTGTTGCATCCCAGATCTGTTGATCATCTGTTGTGACTGAATTTCTATGGGGACAATATTTAACCTTTGTGTTAAGTGGTTCTTAAATGGCACTGTGAGGAGGGTAGTGTCACATCAGCACACTACAAAGTGCCTCTGTCTCCCCAGTGACATTTTGTTCTTTGTAAGACCTCTGAAGTATTGCTTAATGGCAATTGTTGTCACCATAGGGTGGGTAAAGGTATTTTGTCACAGATTTAGAACTGGCTTAGAGACAGGAAACAAAGTGAATCAGTAGAAATGCACATTTGTTTGGAAGGAAAAGGGTAAACACAGTGGGGTTCCTCAGGGATTGGTCTGGCTCAGTCTTATTTAAAACATTTATAAATGATCCAGAGAAGGGGTCACACAGTGAAATCTCCAAAGTCTGCAGCTAATGCTGAACTACTCTGGATACAGAAAAGCTAAGTGGATGAGTACCAATGCAGGAAAAATTTAGGAGGCTGTTCTAATACGTAGGAAAGCAGTAGACATAGCCTTTTTTTCTTTTTCTTTTTTTTTTTTTTTTTGAGAGGAGTTTCACTCTGTCCCCCAGGCTGGAGTGCAATGGCACAGTCTTGACTCACTGCCACCTCTACCTCCCAGGTTCAAGTGATTCTCCTGCCTCAGCCTCCTGAGTAGCTGGAAATACAGGTGCATGCCACCACGCCTGGCTAATTTTTGTGTTTTTAGTAGAGACGGGGTTTTACCGTGTTGGCCAGGCTGGTCTCAAACTCCCGACCTCAGGTGATCTGGCCGCCTGGGCATCCCAAAGTGCTGGAATTAAAGGCATGAGCCACTGTGCCTGGCCAACACGGACCTCTTAAGTGTGGACATGTGCAATGTAATGCATTTAGAACAGAAAAATTCAAAATATTTTAAAAGGATGATTCTAAAATATAACACAGGAAAAAGACTCCAGGGTGGAGCAAATCTGCAGTTATAGAGATCCACAAATATAATTATTTTCTCTGTGAAGACAGAAAACCATGATAATCAGTATGACACTAGATTTTCCAAAACTTCAGCTCTTGGCCACGCATTCATTAAATTCATATAAATTAAATTAAATTAAATTCATATAATTTATATGTTTATTAAATTAAACTCATGTAATTAAAATTTATATGACTAAATAAATATATAATATAAGTAAATTCATATAATTTATATGTTTGGAGAGCACCCACTGTGTAGGACACCTTGGGCGCTGTGCTAGATACTGAAGAAGGCTCCGAGGGACATGACCTGAGAAGTAGGCAGTGAGAGTGATGAGAGGAGACAAGTGAGGGTCTTTGACATTTGGGAACCTAGCGGTCAGCCTGGAGTGAGAAGCGGGCAAGGATCTCAGACATTCCTGGGAGCAGCTGCTACCAGGAAACTTCTAGTCGTGTCCAGGGAAAGGTTGCCTTTTCTGTTTATTCTAAACCGTTTTTGCCAGTTAGAAGTGCCTATCATGTTATTGTGTGCTCTTAGTCTCTGTGTTGTATGCTTTGCATATTTCATTTGGATAATGTTCAACTTTATCGGAGCCTTGTGTTTCTGGAAAGCAGCACCTGTTGAGAATTTTGCCCATTCTTTCATATCCTGGGAAATGGTTAACTGCAGAAGAACACCTTGTCCTTACATCTTGCCAAGGTAGGAACTGTCTCCATCCCTTAAGCTGCAAAGGTAACTGCTCTCTCTTGTGTTCCAGGACTCGGTGAAACAGTCTCTATTGATAGCCAGATCAGACTATGAATGAATGACCTTTTAGAACAGCTAGGTGTTTATCTCCCAGTGCATCCTTCCCTCTTTTCAGGATCCCTCCCACGTCATTTTTCCTGAAAAATTCCGCTTGGCCTTTGAGAAGTGACTCACAACCATCTAAGGAAAAAGATACTCCAAAACAGGGCTCCAACTGGGTGGGCCTAGGGCATCTTAATGTCTCTGGTCCAGATCAACAGGGAACAGAAATACTGAGGGGTGGAAGAAATAATGAAGAAGCAGGGAGGAGGTTGGTAAGCAGTAGGCAGGTGAGGGAATCCACATCCACTGGATTGATAAGAAAGTTCGATTCCATAGCAAAGACAGCAGTCTAGAGTGTTCACGAAAACCCTTCAGACATTTTAGTTATGGGCATTGTCAAAGTTTGTTACACTCTTGCTTCAAAGACAAAGGCCTCTAGTAAGTCAATCAGAAATATTAAAACATTCTTCATAAGAACATTTGATATGAAATACAAGAAGAAAAGAATGTTAAAAGTCACTAGATTATTGAATGTCAATCAGTGGGCTGGATAGGTGACTGGTTTCCTAGAACAAGACTTTGGTCCATTAATGTTTTCCAGAATGTTACTTAACTATTTGGTCAGGAATGTTAATTTCTTCCCAGAACGAGGTTGCAAATTACATCACGTAAAAAGATTCCTTCCCACACCAGGTTTGGGGCAACTTCTCTTTTATAGTAGTCAATTTCAAGGTAATGACCAGAATTCATATGACAGTCAAGAATTGGAAACAGCATAGCAGAGTGTGAGTTTTGCAGTCAAAGGGACCTGAGTGGTGAACTTTAGTCTTAGCTGATTCATGTGTAAAATGAGGGTAAAATAATAACGACCTTGTTAGGGAGGAGATATTAATTAATACTATCTTATTCTTCTTATTCATTTTCTCTGAATTTTTTACAATTGATCACTTTTATATTAATCATTTTTATTCATCGTCTTAATAATAAACAATATTTGTTATTTTAAAGCATTATTATTTAAATATATTTATTATTTTTAAATGCTCATAGCAGCCAGGACCTGTATTTCCACTTACCATTGCCTATTTCAAGGTCCTGAGGTAAGTTTTTAAAATTTAGAAAACATTTGAACACCAGAATATTAGGCAATGTTATTGAAACACTGAGTTCCCCACACTATGGAAGTCAGGCAAAGTCCTAGACCAAATATTATTCTGAACAAAATTTTCACATACAAAATAATGTGTTAGTAGAACTAACTGTCTCTTCCCAATAGCCCATTGCCATGGTAATCCACCAGACAAAATAGGATCGAATAAAATATTTCTAATGCTTTCTTGTTCCAAGGCCTTGGCTTGCCATTTTGTCTTCTCAATAGACCATTAGCAAGTTCTTAGTGCCCTGTGCCAAACATCAAAAATTCATATAAACTCAGGTTTATGTGTCAGTCATATTCTTCCCTTTTCCACCTTCAACCAGGGAATCCATGTGGCCATTTTCCAGCCATTCTGGGAGTCCTGTGAGCAGCCAGAACAGAAGCATGGCCCAGCCTCCCTACAGCTGAGTCAGGCCCTATATGATGAGTCTTACTGTTTCTCCATAAAAGCAATTTCTATATTTCAAGATGTAAGTCAAAGAAGCATTTAATGGCAATGCAAACACTGCATTTTTCAATACTGGGTTAAATTCTTTTTTGTTTTACAATCGGTAATTCATTTACTTCACCTATATACCTATCACAACACTCAATCCACTGTCTCATAATTCCTTGTTTGATAATCTCATGCTACTACTAGCCTGTGAGCTGGGGGGCCGGGAGAGGGTCTGCCTTGCTCAGTGCTTTACATCTGCAGCCCAGCACAGTGCCTGATGGCAAAAGCACAAAGCATAAGTGATGAAGTAAATATTCTATTAAAATTGATTACTTGAAATTGTGAAAAACAAAATTCACCAGACAATTAAGGAGATGATTTTATTTAGGCTGTTGCAATGAGGAGAATGTTCATGTTGTGAAAGAAAGGGAAGGTGTTCTGGGCTTTTATAGAGTTGGGTAAACAAAGAAGCTATCTCCACCCTTGTGACCTCATTTAACCTTAATCACCTCATAACTATCCCATCTCCAAACACAGTGATATTGTGGGTGAGGGATTTAACGTATGAATTTTTGGAGGACACAATTCAGCCCATAGTAGCTTGTTATGTTGATAGAATGAATGTAGAATATAAGTATGGAGCTAACAGCATTCATCTCTTAATAACATAGGGATAGCCTAAGAATAAAGCAACTTAGAAGGAAATAGATCTGAGAGAAAAGCAATGTCTTAATGACACTGTCAAAGCTGAGGATTCAGCCGTGTCTTTAGCCAACTGTACCCCAAGACTTCCAGGCACATAAGCCTATTATACAATTTTTGAGCTGGATGTTTCCCACTTGAAACCAAAAATTCTTGACTAATAGTGGGTTATTGAGAAGATAAAATGAGATTACATATATAAAATGCTTAACACAGCACTTGGAGGAGAATAAGTGCCTGATAAATAATAGTAGCCATTGTTATTATTATCAGTGATTGCATCAAGGACACAGTCAAATGGTTTTGGATTTTCTGAGACATCTAATGGAAACACAGAACATCTTATCATCTGAAAACCATTGTGAGAGTAATTTAAAGAACTTGGAGTTTGTGGAAATTCAGTTTTGAAGGGTACAGGGTTGTTAGAGAGATTACTCTCAGCAAAAAAGAAACAACCATGACCACACATAATTCATAACTTTTAGACGATGTGATTCATATTTCCAATGAGTTGAAGGAAAAGCCAGTGGAGATATTTTAAAGGAGAGAGCTGAAGTTACAGAAGTTGATTGCTTTCATTCTACAAATCAATTCAACAAAGTATGATGAGTAGAAAAGAGAGGAAGAAAAATACATAATGTTGCACCAAACAATTTGGTTATTTGAACAAACAGAAAAAAACTAGTGGTCTGACATTTTGGTTTTGTACTTGGTAAATAGTATATTGGTAGAAAAACAACAACAACCCTGACATCAGTTCTGTCAAATTTATGATTAACTTTAATCAACATTAGTAGGTTTACTGGTTTAATGTCAGTAAATGAAAATTCTTACTGTTTTGCTTAAGGAAACATTTTTCATCCAGGAGTTTTTAAAAAGAACCTATGTGTAGTCCATTTTAAATTTAAGCTGATCTCTCTCTCTCTCTCAGTACAGGTGAGGTGAAAATTTTAGAAAAGATCGTCGAATTTTCATCTAGAATTTGGGTAACTCTAAAATGCTTCAGAGGTATTTACAATATTGCAATCTTCACCAAGTGAGAAAAACCTACAAAAAATGTGTGTTTAGGTGCAATGAGAAATTTTCAAGTCAATGTAAACGTGTTATGAGTATAAGAGTGGAGAACCTGGAATTTTTAGAAGTAACTCAGTCCTAATACTTTCTGTTAAAATATAGAAGGCCAACAGTTTTAGAAAATAAATACAAAACCTCAAACTTCTGTCACTTTGAAGGATAAGAAAATGTGAAACATAAAAATAAAATATCTGGAAAACACAGAGACATTTTGTTTTGCATCTTCATTTTTTTTATTATTGACAAATTAAAATTTCCTGTTTTGTATTAAGCACCATGTTTGCTGTCATGAAACTTTTAAGCAGTGCGATCCGGGTTTATTTTTTGGAGTTGCCATCAGGGAGGACAGATTCTCTTTTTAAAAGTTACATTTCACTTTTTAAACCTTGAGCTAAAAAGCCTTTGGAGAATTGGGGGCACTGTCAGTGAGGTGCCTAACTCCTAGGGAATAGAAATAGAATGGCCTGGATGAAATATTTTTGTAACCTTCTCAAAATTCAAAAGTGTAACTATATGAATTTACTTTCTATTTAGTCCAGCAGAAAAAAAGTGAAAGTTTGCCTTAAGGTTCAGAGTTTTGTGCTAAATTTGTTCCAAATTTGATGTGAAATAGTTACCAAATGGATACTTCCCCCACACTTATCTACTTATGGTATCCGGTATTAAAAATAAAACCAAAGGAAGAAAAAGGCTGCTAATAATGGCAATGAAAGTAGCTCATTCATTGGCTTTACTCCTTAGGCAAGGATTTCCAGAGTACCTTGATAGGTCTTAAGGATGTTAGATAGTGGGCATACATAGAGTGATGAGGAAGACAGGCACCATCCTTACCCTCATGGAGCGTCTAGTTTAGTAGGGGAGGCAGGCCAAAGGTGCAAAGGCCTGCAGGAGACAGGAAAGGGACCTAAATTTGTGAAATGTGTGAATTGATGGGAAGTGTGACAAACCAAAAAGAGAATGCACTGTTTAAAATTTTTCAAAAGAAATACTGTGTGGACCATGGAATGCATCTGTAAGCAGATTAGTCCTACATACCATTTGAAACCTCTACATTAAAGGAATAATTGCACAAATAGCCATGCAGGAAATAAGGACTACAAGGCATAGTCTAAGATGTCATGAGAGAGTACAGTCATGGTTCCTGACTATAATTCCTGAGGAAGTTACATTTTACCAGAGACCCGAAAGATTTGATTAGTAGACTTAGGCAGTAGAGACTGGGGACAGAAGATTTAAGGTGAATCTAACAGTAGAGGGCACAGGATATCTGAAACTTCCATGTGATTGGAGCCCAGTGAGTGAGGGGGGAAAGTAGCAAGGGATGAGCTGAAGTTTCAGGAGCCAGACAATGTAAGATTGAATAGGCTATGTTGAGAATTTAAACTTACTCTAAAACTAATAGGAATTTCATAAAGGATTGTAAAAAAAGGAAGGATTTGGTCATATATATATATGATACACATACTTATATATATTATAAGCATGTTCTTATTGAGGTGTGGAGAATTCAACAGAGGGAGAGGTCAAAGTGGGAGGTGGAGAGAACAGTTAGGAAGCTGTTGCAGCAGTTCAGGTGAAATGGGCTGGACTTGGGTCAGGTGTTGGCCATTGAAATACAAAGACATTTTATCATTTGGGATTTGGAGTAGCTGTAACTGAAACTCCAAATTATAGCGGCTTGGACAGGTATTTATTCCTCTCTCGCATAATTGAAATCTGTACATAGCCTAGAATTTGATTGGTGGCTCCATCATTCTTAGGGACCAGATTCCTTCCATTTTGTCAATACGTGACTTCCACCTCCTTGTTGAACGTTGCTGTTTTAATTCCAGTCATGTTGTTTTCATCTCAGACAACATGAATGAGAAGGGAGGAAAAAAGATACATCCCTTTCCTGTAAGATAATTTCTAGAAATTATACGTGACACTTGCAGTTACAGCTCATTGGAAAGCACTCAGTCTCATGGCCCCACGCGATTGCAATGGAAGATAGACAATAAAATGGTTACTCTGGGTTACTACAGGTCTAGTTGAAAATCAGGAATTCTATAACTAAGGTGGAAAGGAACAAAAAAGGTTGAGAAATAGCCAACATCTGTAATAAAAGTAGACAAATTTGAGACATGTTTTGGAAATAAAGTTAGCAGGATTTGATAATTGATTTAATGGGCGTTGGGTGAGGACAAGAGAAGGAACAAATCCCATTTCTACTTTTCTGAGACAATCAATGGTAGTACCTTTTTGGAAATGAAAAAAATGAAAGAAGGGGCAGGTTTAGGGCAAAGAACAAAAATTAATTAGCTGTTGGGAGCTTCCTCAAAATTATAGAGGAAGCAATTTATCAATTTTTTTTGTTGTACTATTCCAGAGATGTTCTATGCCCATATAGGAATGTGGGTGTGCATACCTGATATGTGTGTATACACATATATTTTATTTTTACAAAAATGGTAGGGTTTAATTATACTATTACATACCTAAAATCTTTTACTTACTATATATTGGGGATCTTTCCATATGATTGCATGAAGAAGTGCCTTACTATTTTTAATCATCACAGAGTATTTCATTGTATGGCTTTGCCACAATTTATTTAACCAGCTCTCATCTGTACATTTGTTTCTGTTTCATTTCAGATTATAAAGAATGCTGCAATGAATGTCTATACTTTTAAGTAAAATTGTTGGGTTTAGGGGCACATCATTAAAAATTTTGGTTTGTGTACTTTTTTCATAGAGGTGTCAGCAATTTATACTCCCACTGGTAATATATCAGGTGCCTGTTTCCCTTCAGTCTTGTCAATTCAACGTGTCAGGCTTTCTGATGGTTAAAATAATATTAGATTTTTGTTTTAATTTGCTTTCTCTTAGTATTAATGAAGTAAAACACTTCACATGTTTAAAATGTTTTATTTCTTTTCCCAAACATGTCCTCATTTTAGCTATTAGATTCTAAATTATTTTTCTATTTATTTGAAGGAATTGGTTATACATTAGATTATCTGTTTTGAAAATATTTTCCTGTTTATCCTTTTGTTTTTTCCTTATAATAAATTTCTTTCTATAAATTCAACTTATTATTAATAGTTTATTGTTTATTAAGTAGGTTTAATACAGTTACCATGTTGGTGTACATACTTTAAACTTTATTCTCCTCTGCAAAATTCATCATTTTACAGAAATGAGCTCATACTGAATGTATCTTTTAGGTTTCTGCTTTTATTCCCACTTAATAATAAAAATCTTTCTAAGTCATTCATTGTTTAAACAAATTATTTTTAATAGTTTCATGCATTTTTCTGTTATTTGGAGTTAACAATAATTTACTCAACCAACCCTCCCACTGTTGCATAATTAGGGTATTTTCATGAAAAACAAAAAACAAAAAAAGATATAAACTACACAGCCATGGTAATTTCACTATGGTAAAGTCCTCAAAGTAAAATTTGGAGGTCATTGTGCAAAAGTCTCTCCTTGTGCTTCAATGCTTCCCGCAGCTAGACCAAGCTCCGCGGCCCAGAGCCCAGGTCACAAGCTGGGGTCACAAGGACCTTCCGGGCCCATGAGACGAGAGGAAAAGAGGGCCCCTCGGCAGCTCCGCGCTTGCGCGCCAATCACGGCAGTTAGGGATTTCCATACGTTACCAAACGGTCGCCTACCCAGGCAGAAACCCGTTTAAGTATTTCAGAAGGATTGATTTTTATTTTGGGTACCCGCCTTGCAGATATAATACTGATTCATTTTCTTTCTCTTCCTCCATCCATGCTGCTATTGAATATAAAATGTGTCAATAGTATTGTAGTTCACCATGTATCTCAGGATAATAAAAGGGCAATGTGACTCAGCTAGAAAAAGGATGAACTTTCCCCAAAGATAAAGTGACCTATGCGGTAGGTCCTACAGGACTTCAGATCCTCATTGGAGAGAGGTTTAGGGTGTTTCTAGTTGTAGCAGGGTTAGTTGCACCTTAGGTTGAAGCAAGATTTTGCTGCTGGAAATTAAATATGGGTAAAAGAGGTGCTCTCGGCTGCCAATTTGACAAGGGATGGACCGTGCTGGTTTTGTGTCAACTGGCCTAAGCTAGAACTTCATTTCCATTATGGCTCCTTATTAGAGTTGGCCAAAAGATTTATCTATGCCAGGTTTGGCAAGCAGAAGTGAAAGAGTAACCCTTACTCTGTGTAGCTGGTGCAAAAGGAGAGAAGTGCAGATGTACTGATTGTGGACTCTAGCTTGTCCTTGCCTGCCTCTATCTTGACTCCAGCTGGTGTCCTTCTTTGCCTGCCCTGCGGACTAACAGCAGCCTCAAGCCCACAGTTAACGCAGAGGCAACAGCTTTCCATGCACTTCTTCACCAGCTCCTGTTGTGGTCTCACTCTTGCAACTGGATGTTCCCAGTTCTCTACATGTGAGCTGTGACTTTTCCTTCACTTGATTACTTCAGGAGAGGTGAGTAGAGACTTTCCTCTGATTCTCTACCTTCCAACCGGGGCCTTACTTCCCTGTATCCTCCTGCTATTGTGCAAGGTCTAATTTTTTAATCCTTAGACTATAAACTCTGTGGAGGTAGCCATCTGTTTAGTTTACAGCTATAGTCTCAGTGCCCGGCACCCAGAAGACACTCATTAAATGTTTGAAGAATTATTAAAGCCCCCAATAATTGACAGCCCTTACTATTTATCCAGTACTTAGATTCTCAAGTATGAGGGTGTGGTTTGAGAAAGAGGGCACATGAATAACTTGGTTTCATTATCCGGCTTAAAAAGCTTATCAGGGAAAAAGTTTTTAAAACTGTATTTTGGGCAGCATTTGAGTCATTTCCTGCACCCCCAAGCCTATGCCAATCCATAGGAAGTCTGAAATTGCCTTGAGTTCTGTAGGCAGGACACTTCAGTGGGCTGCAAAGTGTTGGGCTTATACCTCACTGCTCACTGCTCATCATAGCTCTTCCCCGCTTTGCTTGGATTTTTTTTCTTAAATATGCCATGGTCAGCAAAATTTTATTTCCTTTCTTCTGTAAAGTGACTTCTTTAAAAACCCTAATTATCTTATACTACCTAAGTTTTAAATTGTCTGAGAGAAATACTTTCTTTTTGTTTTACCTAAGAATATCTTTTCCATTTTCGTTTATTCTCTTTTCAAAACCATATCGCTCAACTATCTACAGCTTAGTGTACAGCATTGTGGTATGAATATGTGGCTGGAAAGTCGTTAGGGTTTTAAAAGAACTATGAAATATATATTTTGTCTTTTTGGGATAATTTTCTGGGAACATATTTTTAAATACCTTAAGGCTTTTTTATATACTAATATCCTACCAAATATATGCCATTTTAGCAGCTCATAATAGTTATTAATAAAATATTATGGTTTTTATTCTGTTGTTTAACTCTTCCCTCATGTCTTCTCATGAAGAGCTCATGTATATAGCATATATTATATTCTTCCATACTGACTATAACATATTGACTGTTCCTGACCCTTCTGTTTAACCAGTTTTAGCATTTTTCACTTTCCTCATTTTCAGTCATTCTTCTCTTTTTGAAGTATTCCCTGTTCACTTCCATCAGGTTAGAGTTTCACTTTGGCTTCACAGTCTACTCAATCTCTTTAATGTCCCATGAGCACATCTTTCATGGTATCTAAGTAGGCTACCATGCAAGTCAATCATTTTTCACACTTACTAAATGTTAAAAAATTTAATACATAAACACTTACAAAAGTAGAAAATTCTTCATTTAATTATATTAACTCTCAACAATCCTTAAAGTTCTTTAATTGTAAATTTCATTAAGGTAACTTAGGTTCTTGTTCATGAAGTCAAAAAGTTATATGTCACATCATGCAAATTACACCATTATCCACTCTTCTCCATCCCTGATTCTCACTCTCCAAAGGCAACAACTTTCATCTCTTTTAACTGTTTTTCTTTCTGTTATTTACCTTCACAAACCTATAATATATCTCTCATACTATTTCTTGATTTTTCAGTTTGGTTCTTATCTATTGCCTTTCTTCTACAAAAGATGAGGAGTTGGCTGTCTTACAACTAGCCATGTAGCTTCTTTTATTTTCTTAATCTTGCAATATCATATTTTTAAAAACCTTATCAGTGTTTAGGATTTATTTTGACAATGTAAATATTATTAACAGATGAACTTGTAGTGTATTAAGTTTATTTCTTTTTCATAGACTTTTGCTTTTGTTTTTCCTTGACTATGCATTGCCTTGATTTTTCTTCAGTTTTCTGAGTAGTTACTATCAATTCATCCTTTTGATACATTCAAGTGAAACTATCCAGTTTATTTTCCTTTTTTTCCTGGAGGCCATGGTCCTAGGTACATTGCCTTCATGAGCTCCTTCCTTCATAAAAAATATAAATTATTTTACAGCCGCATTGGTATAAAGGTTAATATAATCAGGGTGGATTTATTATCACGTAGTCACTGTTATTATATTAATTTTATCTCCTAATTTTAAAGGAAATTAAAATGACAACATTTTTGTAAGTTCCTAAGAGTGTCATGGGCCCTCAGCACTATGTCTACTCAGCCTAATGGATGAGTCAGCCCTGCCGAAGGCATTCTTTGCTTCTGAACCCCTCTTTTCTCTTGTTCCAATCTGGACTACTTATTCTGTAGGCCCTGAGATGTTTTATTACTGTTATCTTGACAATTCAATTTTTTTCTCTTATATATTGGATCCCCTATTTCTGTGAATATGTGGTTGGTTGTCTTCTGGTTGTATTCCTTCATTTTGATAGAGTGCATCTTTCAGAAGGCTCTGATATAGGGTGTCTGGAGGTAAATATGAGGCCTTGCATGTGAAATAAATGTTTCAATCTCCTCTCATAATTTGTTGTATAGAGAAAGAGTAATCATTATTTTCTTCAACAGTAAGTTCTTAGTTGAAACAAACTGCTGTAATACAAGACAGATCAACAAGAGAAAAACAGTTTATTAACGTGTGTATTTCATACATACAAGGGAGACACCCAGGGAATGAGTAGTTCTCAGAACTGGCTTTGAATTCTGGCTGACACAGCATCTTCAGTAATGAAAGCAAATTTCTGGAGAGGTAAAGGAAAAGAACTTTAGGAGTGGCAACTTGTAGGAAGGCAAATGCATAGCAAATAAAGGCTAGCTAGTAATGTTTGTTAATGGAGACTTCCCTGGTATCATCTCCAGATGATAAAGGTTTAAAGTTGTCTTCTGTGGTTACCTTTTGGTCTCCCTGGTAGAAGGGAGGCAGAATACTTTCAGTTTTTGTATGTCCTGCTTTTAGGCAAATAGAGGGACGGCAGAGAGCTTCTCCGCGTCTGCTTCTTCTTAATTACCTGCAGCTCAATAATCCTTTATATTTTGGAGTAGCACAACAGATAGTTTGGCTGGATATAGAATTATGGATTGAAAATTATTCACCTCCTGGATTTTTTAATTGCGTGCATAATATATGTTCATTGTAAAGAATGAAAAACGTACAGAAAGAAGAAAGTAAACTAAGCCTGAATGCTGCACCCTAAATTAACCATCAATATTCTGGGATCCTAGTCGATAAAGGGGCCAAAGAGTCTCACTGTTTGGAATGTATCCTGTCACTTGTTCCCTGGTTTTCAGAACAGTCTTACTGCCTTTAGGGCGACTCTGGTCCTAAAGTCCAGAGCTTTGCTGAATTGACATCTCTGGAGAGCAAACCAGTTTACTGCCAGTGGGGAGTGGATATGTACTGCTAAGTACTGAGACTTCCAGTTAGTTCCCCTAGTTTTCATCCTATCTGCTCCACCATCGGGCACATGCCACCTCCAGTTCAGGGCTTTTGAGGGATTTGCAGCAAAAACTACTCTTTTTATACTTCTGCCACTGTTGGCTTAGGTTCTGGCTTTCTCATGTTTGCTAAAAACTACTAAAACATCTGCATTGTTGCTTCCAAAATTGTATTGCTGTTATCTCTTTGCCACTTCTATTCATTCTGTGGTTTGACCTTTTAAATGAATATCTTTAGGATACTTATAGTGAGCTATAGGAGGGAATAAAGGTATATGTCCATGTTCGTTTTTTGATGATTAGTGGGAAGTGTCTCATAACATTCTTGTACACATTTATTTTTTATTTTTTTGAGATGGAGTCTGTCACCCAGGCTGGAGTACAGAGAATCTGCTCACTGCAACATCTGCCTCCCAGGTGCAGGCAATTCTCATCCCTCAGTCTCCTGAGTTGCTAGAATTACACAGACACCACCCTGCCCAGCTAATTTTTGTATCTTTAGTAGAGACGTGTTTCTCTGGGTTGGCCAGGCTGGTCTCAAACTCCTGACCTCAAGTGATCCATATGCCTTGGCCTCCCAAAGTGCTGGGATTACAGGCATGAGTCACCATGCCTGCCGATTCATGACTGTAATCCCAGCACTTAGGGAGGCCTAGGCGGGCAGATCACTTGAGGCCAGGAGTTCAAGATCCACCTGACCAGTATGATGAAACCCCATCTCCACCAAAAATACAAAAATTAGGTGGGTGTGGTGGCACATGCCTGTAATCCTAGCTACTTGGGAGGCTGCGGCATGAGAATCACTTGAATCTGGGAGGTGGAGGTTGCAGTGAGCCAAGATCATGCCATTGTACTCTAGCCTGGGTGATAGAGCAAGATTGTGTCTCAAAAACAAAAAAAACAAAAAAAACACACAAAAAACTGTATATATAGAATATTTACAATATAAAACTTTATCATAGCTGTAGGCATAAAAGTTATAAAAATAAATCTATAACCATTTCAGTTTTTATTAACTCATTTACTTCTGATACTAATTAAAAAACTCTCATATAAGTCCATTTATAAGTCCAAATAGAATAAACAAATGTTAAGTATTAATAATATTTAAACATATGTATTTTTATTCCAGACTCTGTTGGGTACAAGTGACAAGGAATGTCATCTCAAACTAGCTGAAGCACAAAAGGTAATTTATTTGTTTCAATATCTGGAAATTCCAAGAGTTTTTTTTTTTTTTTTTTTTTTTAGCTCTAGTTACAGCTGGATCAAGATGAATGTCAAATGACATAATGATATTGTCAGTGTTTGAGTGTCTTATCTATGTCATGTATCTATCCATACATATCAATAGCTATATGTGCACAAATATCACACACGTTTTATAAAAATTTTATCATGTTGACAATAATATTTAAACAAATACCCAAATAAATATTAATCATTGATTTTTTTCAGAAGGCTAAATCACTCACAAGCAAAATGGAACATTTTTATATTTTTGTCATTTCCTTTTGGTACTGTGGATCACAGCCCCAGAAAGAGATCAGTCTAATAATGTTATAGGACATTCACTGGTTCCAATCTGATTTACATTTTCTTATGAATATTTGTGAATTTTTAGGTCTGCTTAGCATCTGAAATCCAGTGTACGTTTGGAATCTTTTTCAACGTTATTAGCCATAGTGTGGAGGAGAGACTGCCTCACCCAATGGGAGATGAAAATGCCAAACTCTTGCTTGCCTAGACTCCCTTGGAGCTAGGACATGGCCAAGTGAGGTACATTCCACTAATCAGATTCAGTCATGGAAGCAGGAACCAGTGAGTCAAAGAAGCAGGGACTGGGAGCCTCCATTCAGACTGAATTTCTAGTGCAGCTGTGGCAGCAGAGCTAGGGGCAGTGTCAGAGTGCAGTAGTGGAGGGGTTGGTGGTGCAGGCTGTAGAGTCTTTTGCTTGTTAGTGTTGGTAGGGATGTCCACATTAGGTGAGTTGTGCCTTGTCTTGGTGAGTCTGTGTTTCATAGAACCTGGCTCTTCATACATGCTGGCCATGTAATCCACCCAATATCATTATCATAAACTCCTTTTCCATTGAAATTAACCTGAACTGGTTTCTGTTGCTTGCAGCTGAGATCCATGAATGGTTGGCCTTCTCTTCCACTGTGTCATCTCTTCTTTAGTTATGTATTAACTTAAATCTCATATTACTCTCTTTGGCCTCTGCTACCTGAATCTTCTGGTATCAGCTGAAGAGGGGGTCTGGGAGGCAGAGAACAGGAAGTAAGGCCATATGGGCCTGGGAGGCAGAGAGAGTCCTACTGGAGGGCCCTCAGAAAGTGAATTCAGCAGGCACCAGCCTCCAGCCACAGGGTCCTATGCCCACACTTGCTTCCTCAAGCCTGGTCCAGGCCATCATGTCACCTGGACCATGGCCGTATTTCCTAGTGTCTGCCTACTCCTGTCCTTGTCCCTGTAAATACTTTATTAAACACAGGGATATTGTTAAAACATAATCAGATTATGTCAATTCTCTGTGAAAATCTCATTCTCTCAGAGTAAAAGTCCTTACAGAAGCCTGAAGGCCATACGTGGTACCCGCTTCCTCCAAAAAAACCCCCCATTCTCTTTATTACGCCTTCGATCCCTAGGAGAACCTAAGTTCAAGAGGGGATGCTGGGCAGGGAGGGGCCACTTGCTAGGGCCCCTGTCCGCTTCAAGAGCCAAGTCATTTTCTCCTGGATCCCTCTGAGCTGAAGACAGGAGGAGCCGGGGGAGGGGGATCCCTTGGTCTGCACCTTAGTTTCTCACGAACAGCCACAGAGAAATAAATTGAGAGATGCAGGGGCTACCACCATCCAGTGACCACCACCATCCAGTGACCACAACCATCCACTCCCATGCCGGCGTGGGGTTAGCAGACGGGCGCCACTTTGTTCTACTTTTCCTCCGCCCATGGAGGAGGACACCGCCAGGAAGGGAAGGCCAGGAAGACAGAGGGAAGAGACAGCGGGGTGGAGTGGGAGCAGTCGCTGCCGTGAACTCACTGGAGCCCAGACGCACGCAACTAAGGGGCTGCGGTGGGAAGAGAAACGGAGGGGTGGTGGGGAGCGGGCGCTCTGAACGCCTGTTCCTGCTCTTCAGACTAGTCTTTGTTTATTTTGCAACGCAGGAAGGCCGAAGCGAAGGCGGAGACCCGCAAGCGAGGGGAGAAGGCTCCGGGAAGACGCGTGGGGCCAGGATGCGGGGCCCGGGTGCGAACGGCGGACCCTCTCGGTCCCCAGGCGGTGGTGACCTGGGTGGCGACACTCGTGGAGACCAAGGAGCTTCTGGACCTGCTTCAGGGGACCAAGTGGAGAGGCTGCTGGAGTTGTCGCCGGAGTCCTCCCCTAGTTCTTCGCGCCGGCCTCGCCCGCGGCTCAGGGTCCCGGCCGCCACTGCAGTCCTCGCAGCACCGAGCGGGGCTCCACGGACTTGCGACCTCCAGCCTCCGCCTCAAGGGCAGGGAGCGCGGCTGGGTCTCTGGAAAGCCATTTTAAAATCACTGCCTCTGCTGCCCCCATGTGAGGTCGGAGTGTCCTCCCGGTCTTTGCTTTCAGGTTCTTTCAGGTTCCTTCGGGCAAACCTGCAGCTAAGAGTCCAGCCTGTGAACTTAAATCTAAACTTGCTGAAGAAGCTCCCGGCGGCCCCCTGCTGGCGGCGGCCTTTGTCTGAAGGAGAGGCTGGGGTCACTCGGTTGGGCCGCATTTCCGGGGCCGGCACCGGTCCAGCTGCCAGGCCGCGCGTACCTGGTCCCGTCGGGGGTTCTGCTCTGCCCCCTGCGCTGATGACGCGGGTGGAAGGGAGGTAGCAGGGACACTCTGGGGAGCTGTGCCGGGCAGCCACCCCCCAGCTGCTCACTGTGGGGTGCGGCACCGAGACCTGGTGGGGCTGCAAGGAGACCGACTGGGATTTCCGGGATGGTGGCCGGGAGGCGAAGGCGCGGGGCGGCGGGGTGAGAGGCAAGAGCCCAGGAAGCCGCAGGCCCAGCGCTCTGGGGCTGGCGTTGTCGTTCTGGATGGAGGTCTGGTCAAACTGGCTTTTGCCCCGAGTGAGGAATTCCTGCTCTTTTTTGGTGTAGGTGAAAGGTCGCTGTTCACAGAGGGGGTGGGGTTTGTCCCCTCCAGGCGACTACGGGGCTGGCGGGCTCAGTGCTGCCTTTCTGCTCCGTCTCCTGATCCTGCTCAGAATCTTTGTGGCTCCTCTGAGTCTTCTTAGGGAGGCGGTGAAAGATGGGAAAGGCAGGTTGTTGAAACGCTGCTGCTTGGGGCCGGCAGAGACCCTGAGCTGTACCTCCTAGTATGGGGAAGGTGCACCACTGTGGGTCAGATCAGCTGACAGTACGGGTTTCAGGTGATTGGGGTAACCTTGCAGTTCGGATCTCTTAGAACCCAGGAGCAGGTAGGCGATCGCTGCTTCATCATACTTAGCAGGGAGTCCTGGATCTTCCTGTCTGTAACCCATGGACACCATGATTCAGTATGGCAGAGGTCCGGGGCTTAAGTTCCTGGTGTTCGTGCTTCCTAATCATTAATGGATCCATCACAATGTGCTCTGAAGGGCCTGTCCTGCTGGGTTTGAGAAGGATACATTTTTTGAGCAGGTTTTTATACTCAATGGACTTGTAGAAGGGAATATATTCTACTCAGTACCCCTCCTGCAGCTCCTTGAAATTCTGTCCATCAAAGGCAGGGATCTGCTGACCAGAGGTGACTGCCACAGAAGGTATCTAGTTTGTAAAAGCTGAATTTGTTGTTGAAGCCAGAATTTGCAATCTTGATGTTTGTGTTAACATCCAAGAGCGTGTTTTCTGCCTTTAAATCTCTGTGGACAATACGTTTCTGGTGACAGCTTGCACAGCAGACACTTTTGGTAGAATTTGCTTTACTCCTTTTTTTCTTTCCTGCTGCCATGAGCAGGTGTTCACAAACTTCTCCTCCTGGCTAGTGTGCTTCCTGACAAGGCAGAGAGATTCCTCAATATCGATCACAGCAAATATTTCACTATGTTGGGGTGATCCGAGCCTTCATGGTTCCTACTTTGTGGATGGTGTCTGGAGGAGATCTGCTTGAGTCTCATTAATGAATTTCACAGCTGCTGCTTTCCCAGTCAGGAGGTCCCAGGCCAACCTTACCTTAGCCAGGTTGTCCTTGAGGATGGATTCAAGGATCCCAGCTGCCAGTAAGGGTCCCTTCTCAGCAGAGTTGGCTGAGAGGCCCTGTGGCATGTGGGACTTACTGCTGGGCTTGGAGTCAAGGTGTCCCAGGTCGGCTTAATTTTGGGAAAAGCTGGTGAGAAGCTTGGTTCAAATCACTTGAAAAAAAATCACTTGCATAGTTCATCTGAAGAACTGATCTCCATAATGGAATTAAAGCACAATGCTGGACAAAAAGTAAGAAAAAGCAACAAACTGAAAAGGAAAAATTGAGTAAAAAGAATAAAGAAGAACTAGGACTGACAGCCTCAGCCAAGCCAGGGACTTACATACATCTTGGAATTCCAAAGCAATTGTTCCTTATGAGGTCATAGAAAGAAATAAATCTAATAACAAGGCTGGGATTAATTCACGTGGTTTTCTCACATTTTGATCTCAAGAACTTTTTACTCTAAAAAAATTATTGAGGACTCCAAAGAGCTTTTTATGTGGGTTATAATGATGAGTATTTACCTTATTAGAAATTAAAACCTGTAGGATGTTTCAGTGACCTTTTCTAGTTTGAAGGGTTTAATAATTTTTGGCTTTTAAAGAGCCCATAATATCTTCAATTAAAATATTTTATTTTCCTTTAAATTGTAAATGATTGGTCTCATAATGATGCTACAACTTAACTGGCATTACAATACTGTACAAATGTGTTCTATTGTATAAGTCACAATAAGGTACATTATTAACTCTATAGCATTGAGGGGAAGATTGCTTTTATCATATTTTTAAAGTTTTGCCTAGTTTCTTTGTAGTAGACTTATCTTTTCCACCAGCCAGAGAACCCGCTATGTCAGTTTTGGTATCTTTAAATGTACAGATTGCAGCTGTGAGTTGAGAAAGCACGTTTCACTTAGCACAGGATGGGGACTTCGAGGTACTGGATATGTCACTGGCACCTCAGGGGAGGAAACCAAGATGCTCCTATATGATTTTAAACACGCTTTATTGAAGTATAGATACAGAAAAGTGCACAAATTGTCAGCCTACAGCTTGGTGACTGTTCACAAATTGAACTAATCTAACTAGCCTCCAGAATAAGAAACAGGCCTTTACACACCCCCACAAGCCTCCCAATCCCCTTTTCAGTCAACTTCTCTGCACTGATAACCACTATTCTATATTCTGACAGCATAGTTTCACTTGTTTTTGAACTTCACATAAATGGAATCAGTATTGAATCCTTTGTGTCTGCTTCCTTCACTCAGTATTTTCCTGAGATTTTTCTATATTGTTTATTCTAAATGCTCATTGTATGACTAACACAATTTGTTTATCCATTTTACTGTTATTGGGCATTTGGGTAGTTCTCAGTGAGGATGCTAAGAAGAGTGTTGCTGTAAACATCCTTATTCAGGTCTTTTGGTAAGCATATATCTGGCTTTCTGTTGGCTATTTATACCTAGAAATAGAGTTGCCGGCTTATAAGGTATGCATATTTTTAGTTTTAGTAGACATTGCAGTTTGTACCAATTTACCCACCCACCAATGTGAATATCTAATATTGCCTGCCTGTCTGTAGGTGTGTACTGGTATAGCACTGTGGTTTTAATTTGTATTTTCCAGTGCCTAATGAAATAAAGCAGCTTTTTAATATGCTTATTGGACATATTATTTTTCTGTGTTGTGTCTGTTCAGTATTTTGCCCATTTTTCTGTTGGGTTGCTGGTATTTTTCTTATTGGTTTATGGATATTCTTTAAATATTTTAAGTGTTCTTTATTTGATATGTCCCTGTATTTCCTCTCTCCTCACACATCCCTGTTAACTCTCTGATGTCACTTCCTGCTGTTTTACCCATGGATCATCCCTTTCTAGCCACAAGAGGTCTTATTCCTTGAACATGCCAACCATATTCCTACTCCAGGGCTCTGCACTAGCTCCAACTTATGCCTGGAATGTTCTTTTCCAGTGGTCCACATACACAAAATTAGAAATATAAATACATAGGATATTAGTATAAAGGCCCTTCTTTGGGTGTCTATCGTCTGACACCAATAATTACCAACATTTTGCAATCATCTATAAATACTTCAGTATTCATCTTTAATAGATAAATATATTTTTTAAACACAGACACCATGCCGTCATCAAATCTAACAATAGTACTATATAAGACCAGTCCATATTCAAATTTCCCAGTTATCTCAAAGATGTCTTGTTACAGTTAATATGTTTGAATAAAGGTATAAACAAGTTGTACATGTTACTTTTTTTGTATCGCCTCCTAGGTTCACGCGATTCTCCTGCCTTAGTCTCCTGAGTAGCTGCGATTACAGGCACGTGCCACCACACCCGACTAATTTTGTATTTTTTAGTAGAGATGGGGTTTCTCCATGTTGGTCAGGCTGATCTCGAACTCCCGACCTCAGGTGATCCACCTGCCTCAGTCTCCCAAAGTGCTGGGATTACAGGAGTGAGCCCCCATGCCTGGCGACAGTTATCTTTTTATGTAATGATTTCTTTTGGTTGGATACTGAGTAGTGGAATTGCTGGATCAAATGGTAGTTATATGTTTAGTTCTTTGAGAAATCTTCATACTGTTTTCCATAGAGGTTATACTAATTTACATTCTCAACCAGAGTGTATAAGTGCTCTCTTTTCTCCACATCCACACCAACATCTACTATTTTTTGACTTTTCAATAATAGCCATTTTGACTCGTATAAGATGATGTCTCATTGTGATTTTAATCTGCATTTCTCTGATGATTAGTGATGTTGAACATTTTTTCACGTATTTGTTGGTTGCTTGTATGTCTTCAGAAATGTCTGTCCTTGTTCTTTGGCCACTTTTTAATAGGGTCATTTGTTTTTTTCTTGTTGAGGGTCTGAGTTTCTTGTAGAGTCCATCCATATACTAGTCCTTTGTTGGAGCCATAATTTGCAAATATTTTCTCCTGTTCTGTGGGTTACCTGTTTAATGTTTCTTTCTTTTTTTTTTTTTTTCTGTGCAGAAGCTTTTTAGTTTAGTTAAGCCCCATTTATCTGTTTTTGTTTTGTTGCATTTGCTTTTGAGGACTTAGTCATACATTCTTTGCCTGGGCCAATGTCTAGAAGAGTATTTTCTAGGCTTTCTAGGATTTTTATAGTTCCAAGTCTTACATTTAAGTCTTTAGTTCATTTTGAGTAATTTTTGTACATAATGAGAGACAGGAGTCCAATTTCATTCTTTTGCATATGGCTAGCCAGTTTTCCCAGCACCATTTATCGAATAGAGTGTCCTTTTCCCATTGCTTATTTTTATTTACTTTGTCAAAGGTCAGTTGGTTGTGGGTATATGGCTTTATTTCTGGTTCTCTATTTTGTTCCATTGATCTATGTGTCTATTTTTATACTAGTACCATGCTGTTTTGGTTACTATAGCCTTGTATGATTCAAAGTCAGGTAATGTGATACCTCCAGCTTTTTTCTTTCGCTTAGGATTGCTTTGCTAATCTGGCTTTTTCTTGGTTCTGTACGAGTGTTAGAATTGTTTTTCTTTTTCTGTGAAAAATGACATTGGTAATCTGATAGGAGCTGTACTGAACCACAGGTTGCTTTGTGCAATAAATTATTGCCATATTAATGAAAATGATTCTTCCCAATCCGTGAGCATGGAATATTTTACTTTACTTTTTCTTTTTTCTGAAATAGGTCTCACTTTGTTAACCAGACTGGAGTGCAGTGAGTCATAGCTCACTGCAGCCTCAACCTCCCAAACTCAAGCAATCCTCCTGCCTCAGCCTCCTAGGTAGCTGAGATTACAAGTGTAAGCCACCATGGCTGTCTAATTTTTAGTTTTTTTTTTTTTTTTTTTTTTGTAGAAACAAGGTCTCTCTATGTTGCCCAGGCTGGTCTCAACCTCCTGGGCTCAATGGATCCTCCTGTCTTGGCCTCCCAAGGTTTTGGGATTACTGGCATGAGCCACTGTGCCCAGATGGGATGTTTTTCTCTTTGTATCATCTATGATTTCTTTTATTGGTGTTTTGTATTTCTCCTTGTAGGGATCTTTAACCTCTCTGGTTAAATATATTTCTAGGTATTTAATTTTAATTTTATTATATGTAGCTGTTGTAAATGGAATTGAGTTCTTGATTTGGTTTTCAGCTTGAGTGTTATCGGGGTATAGAAATGCTACTGATTTTTGTATGTTGGTTTTGTATTCTGAAACTTTATTGAACTTTACTGAAGTCATTTATTATGTCTGGGAGTATTTTCAAGGAATCTTTAGGGTTTTCTGGGTATAGGATCATGTCATCAGTGAAAAGAGATAATCTTTTTTTTTTTTTTTTTTTTTTTTTCAGTTTGGATGTCTTTTATTTCTTTCTCTTGCCTGGTTGTTCTGGCTGGGTCTTCCAGTACTATGTTGAAAAGGTGAGGTGAGAGTAGACAAACTTGTTCAGTTTCAGTTCATAGGGAAATACTTTTGGCTTTTCTCCTTTCAATGTGATGTTGGCCATGGGTTCGTAATGTGTGGCTTTCATTATTTGGTGGTATGTTCCTTCAATGTCTAGTTATAACATGAAGGGATGTTGGATTTTTATCAGATGCTTGTTCTGCATTTATTGAGACAATATATGTTTTTTGTTCTTAATTCTCTTTACATGATGAATCACATTTACTGATTTACATATGTTGAACTATCCTTGCCTTCCTGGAATAAAACCCACTGATCGTGCCATATTATCTTTTTGATGTGCTGTGGATTCAGTTTGCTGGTATTTTGTTAAGGATTTTTGTATTTATATTAATCGGGGCCTTGACCTATAGTTTTCTTTTTTTGTTGCAGCCTTGTCTAATTTTGGTATCAGAGTGATACTGTCTTTGTAAAATGAGTTAGGGAGGATTCTTTCTTCCTTGATTTTTTTTGAAATAGTTTCAGTAAGATTGGTACCAGCTATTGGCATGTCTGGAAAATTTGACTGCAAATCCATCTGGTCCTGGGCTTTTTTTTTTTTGTTGGAAGATTTTTTTTTTTTTTTTTTTAATTACTGATCCAATTTTATTACTTGCTATTGGTCTGTTCAGGCTTTCCATTCTTCCCAGTTCAATCCTGGGAGGTTGTATATTTCCAGGAATTTATCCATTTTCTCTAGGTTTTCTAGTTTGTGTGCAGAGATGTTTATAGTAGTCTCTGATGATCTTTTGTATTTCTCTGGCATCAGATGTAATCCCACCTTTATTATTTCTGATTGTGCTTATTTGATTTTTTTCTCTTTTTTTCTTGGTTAAATGTAGCTAGCAGTCTATCAGTATTTTTAGCCTTTCAAAGAACCAACTTTTTGTTTTGTTGATCCTTTGCATCATTTTTTTTTGGTGGGGGGATCTCAATCTCTTTTAGTTCTGCTCTAATTTTTATTATTTCTTTTCTTCTGTTAGCTTTGGGTTTTGCTTTGTTCTTGTTGTTTTAGTTCCTTAAAGTGCAATGTTAGGTTGTTCATTTGAGATCTTTCTATCCTTTTGATGTAGACATTTAGCACTATAAATTTTCCTTTTAGTTCTGCTGCTTCTGGTGTACCCCAGAGGTTTTGCTATATTGTGTCTGTATTTTCACTCATTTCAAAAATTATTTGATTTCTGTCTTAATTTCATTGTTTATCCAAATGTCATTTGGGAGCAAATTATTTAGTTTCCATGTACTTGGTGTGTTTTGAGAGATTCCCTTGGTATTTATTTCTAATTTTATTCTGCTGTGGTCTGAGAAGATACTTGATGTATTTTGATGTGATTGCAATTTATTTGAATTTATGGAGACCTGCTTTATGGCCAAGCATATGGTCAATTTTGGAGAATGTTCCATATGCAGTTGAGAAAAATGAATATTTTGTAGTTATTGGGTAGAACGTTCTGTAAATGTTTATCATATCCATTTGGTCTAGAGTCCAATTTAAGTCCAGAATTACTTTTTTGATTTTCTGCTATGATGATCTGTCTAGTGCTGTCAGTAATAGGATGTTGAAGTCTCCCACTATTAATGTACTGATATCAGTCTCTTTTCTTAGGTCTAATAGTATTTGTCTTATGAATCTGGGTGCATATACATTTGGGATAGTTAAGTCTTCTTGTTGAATTAAACCCTTTATAAATATAATGCCCTTTGTCTCTTTTAACTGTTGTTGGTTTAAAGTCTGTTTCATTTGATATAAGAATAGCTACACCTGCTCATTTTTGTTTTCCATTTATGTGACATATTTTTCCACCCCTTTACTTTGAGTCTGTAGTTGTCTTTACCAGTTATGTGGTTCTTTTTTAGGCAGCAGATATTTTGTCTTATTTTTAAATCCAATTTACCAGCCTATATCTTTTTTTTTTTGAAGCAGAGTTTTGCTCTTGTCATCCAGGCTGGAGTGCAGTGGTGCAATCTTGGCTCGCTGCAACCTCTGCCTCCCGGGTTCAAGTGATTCTCCTGCCTCAGCCTGCTGAGTAGCTGGAATTACAGGCACATGACACCATGCCCAGCTAATTTTTGTATTTTTAATAGAGACGGGGTTTCACCACGTTGGCCAAGCTGGTCTCGAACTATTGACCTCAGGTGATCTGCCCGCCGCAGCCTCCCAAAGTGCTGATTACAGGCATGAACCACCATGCTCAGCCTACCCATATTTTTTAACTGGAGCATTTAGGTCATTTACACTCAAGGTTAATGTTGACATGCAAGATTTTGTTCCTGTTATAGTATTGTTAGCTATAGCTGCTTTGTAGTCTCATTTATGTAATTGCTTTTTAAGATCTATGAGCATTGTACTTAGATGTGCTTTTATGATGGTGAGTATTGTCCTTTCATTCCCATGTTTAGAACTTTGAGCATTTCTTGTAGAACTGGCCTAGTGGTGACAAATTCCCTTGATGTTTGCTTATCTGGAAAAGATTTTATTTCTCCTTCATTTATGAAGCTTAGTTTGGCAAAATATAAAATTCTTGACTGGAAATATTTTTTCTTTATGAAGGCTAATAAGAAGGCCCCCAATCTCTTCTGGTTTGTAAGGTTTCTGCCGAGAAGTTCCCTGTGAGTTTGATGGGATTTCCTTTATAGGTGATTTGGTGTTTCTCTCTATCTGCCTTTAAGATTTTTCTTTCACTTTTACCTTGGATAGTCTGATGACTATATGCCTTGGTGATATTTTTCTTGTATAGTATCTTCTAGGTATTTTCTGAATTTCTTGTATCTGAATGTCTACATCTCTAGTAAGATGATGGAAATTTTCCTGGTTTATTCCCTCAAATATATATTCCAAATTTCTTACTTTTTCTCTTTCTTTTTCAGAATGCCTATAAGTCATAGGTTTGGTTGCTTTATGTATTCCCATATTTTTCAAAGATCTTGTCCATTAATATTTAATAAATTTTTGTCTTACTGAGTTAATTTGAAAGACAAGTCTTCAAGTTCTGAAATTCTTTCTTCTGCTTGTTCTCATCTATTGTTAAAATTTTCATCTCTATTTTGAAATTCCTTCAGCAAATTTTTTATTTCCAGAAGTTTTGTTTCTTTTTAAAAACATATCATCTTAACATTCGTATTCTGAATTGTTTTTCTGGTTTCCTTGTGTTGGTTTTCAAATTTCTCTTGGATTTCTTTGAGCTTCCTTATAATTCATATTTTGAATTATTTTTCTTTCATTGCATATTTTCATTTTGGTTAGGATCTATTGCTGGAGAGCTTGTATGATCCTTTAGGGGTGGTCAAAACACTCACTCTTTTTGTACAGCCAGAGTCTTTGCATTGATTGGTGCTCCACTGAAGGAACTGTCACTTATTTTTTTTTGAATTTGATATCATTTGAATAAGACTTCTAAATGTTTTATTATTTTCTTCCTTGAGGACGTGACTGTAGTGCATGTTGTGTATGATAGCTTGGCTTCATTTATGGGTGATTTCAAGGAGCCAAAGCTCTGTATAGGCTCCATGGTTACAGATATCTTTTATGTGGTGGCTTTCTCAAATGCTGCTTGTTGTATCAATGTATTGACCATGTGAGCTGACTCACTATCTCCTGTGAGTCTGAGTGTGGAAGTCTCAGAAGCTTATCTTGTACCCTAGCACTGTGCCCTTTTGTTAGCATGTTTTTAATTTTTATTTTTAATTAATTGATTTTTTATTATACTTTAAGTTCTGGGATACATGTGCAGAATGTGCAGGTTTGTTACATAGGTATACAAGTGCCATGGTGGTTTGCTGCACTCATCAACCTATCTTCTACATTAGGTATTTCTCCTAATGCTATGCCTCCCCTGACCCTCCACTGCCTGACAGGTCCCCCAAAACCCGACAAGCCTTTCCTGTGTCCATGTGTTCTCATTGTTTAACTCTCAACTATGAGCAAGAACACGTGGTATTTGGTTTTCTGTTCTTGTGTTAGTTTGCTGAGAATGATGGTTTCCAGCTTCATCCATGTCCCTGCAAAGGGCATAAACTCATCCTTTTCTATGGCTACATAGTATTCTGTGGTGTATATGTGCCACATTTTCTTTATCCAGTCTATCATTGATGGGCATTTGGGTTGGTTCCAAGTCTTTGCTATTGTGAACAGTACTGTAATAAACATATGTGTGCATTTGTCTTTATAGTAGAATGATTTATAATCCAATCCTTTGGATATATACTCAGTAATGGGACTGCTGGGTCAAATGATATTTCTATTTTTAGATCCTTGAGAAATTGCCAGACTGTCTTCCACAGTGGATGGACTAATTTACACTCCCATCAACAGTGTAAAAGCGTTCCTGTTCCTCCACATCCTCTCCAGCATCTGTTGTTTCCTGACTTGTTAATGATTGCCATTCTAACTGGCGTGAGATGGTATCTCATTGTGGTTTTGATTTGCATTTCTCTAATGACCAGTGATGATGAGCATTTTTTCGTATGTCTGTTGGCTGCATGAATGTCTTCTTTTGAGAAGTGTCTGTTCATATCCTTTGCCCACTTTTTGATGGGGTTGTTTGCTTTTTTCTTGTAAACTTGTTTAAGTTCTTTGTAGATTCTGGATATTAACCCTTTGTCAGATGGATAGATTGCAAAATTTTTTCTCCCATTCTGTAGGTTGCCTGTTCGCTCTGATGATAGTTTCTTTTGTTTTGCAGAAGCTCTTTAGTTTAATTAGATCCCATTTGTCGATTCTGGGTTTTGTTGCCATTGCTTTTGGTGTTTTAGACATGAAGTCTTTGCCCATGCCTATGTCCTGAATGGTATTGCCCAGGTTTTCCTCTAGGATTTTATGGTCGTAGGTCTAACATTTAAATCTTTGGTCCATCTTGAGTTGATTTTTGTATAAAGTGTAAGGAAGGGGTCCAGTTTCATTTTTCTGCATATAGCTAGCCAGCTTTCCCAACACCATTTATTAAATACGGATTCTTTTCCCCGTCGCTTGTTTTTCTTAGGTTTGTCAAAGACCAGATGGTTGTAGATGTGTCATGTTATTTCTGAGGCCTCTGTTCTGTTCCATTGGGCTTTATGTCTGTTTTAGTACTAGTACCATGCTGTTTTGGTTACTGTGTAGCATATACTATACTATATATAACTATACTGTGTAGTATAGTTAAAGTCAGGTAGCATGATACCTCCAGCTTTGTTCATCTTGCCCAGGATTTTCTTGGCTATGTGGGCTCTTTTTTGGTTCCATATGAGGATTAAAGTAGTTTTTTCCAATTCTGTGAAGAAAGTCAGTGGTAGCTTGATGGGGATAGCATTGAATGTATAAATTACTTTGGGCAGTATGGCCTTTTTCACAGTATTGATTCTTCCTATCCATGAGCATGGAATGTTTTTCCATTTGTTCATGTCCTCTATTATTTCCTTGAGCAGTGGTTTATAGTTCTTCTTGAAGAGGTCCTCCACATCCCTTATAAGTTGTATTCCTAGGTATTTTATTCTCTTTGTGGCAATTGTGAACAGGAGTTCACTCATGATATGGCACTCTGTTTGTCTATTATTGATGTATAGGAATGCTTGTGATATTTGCACATTGATTTTGTATTCTGAGACTTCCCTGAATTTGCTTATCAGCTTAAGGAGTTTCTGGACTGAGAGATGGGGTTTCCTAAATATACAATCATGTCATTTGCAAACAGAGACAATCTGACTTCCTCTTTTCCTATTTGAATACCCTTTATTTCTTTCTCTTGCCTGATTGCCCTGGGCAGAACTTCCAATACTATGTTGAATAGGAGTGGTGAGAGACGGCATCCTTTTCTTGTGCTGGTTTTCAAAGGGAATGCTTCCAGTTTTTGCCCATTCACTATGATATTGAGTGTGGATTTGTCATAAATAGCTCTTATTATTTTGAGATAGGTTCCATCAATATCCAGTTTATTGAGAGTTTTCAGCGAGAAGGAGTGTTGATTTTTGTCAAAGGCCGTTTCTGCATCTATGGAGATAATCATGTGGTTTTTGTTATTGGTTCTATGTATGTGATGGATTAAGTTTATTGATTTGCATATATTGAACCAGCCTTGCATCCCAGGAATGAAGCTGACTTGATCATGTTGGATAAGCTTTTTGATGTGCTACTGGATTCGGTTTGTCAGTATTTTATTTTTTCCATTGATGTTCAACAGGGATATTGGCCTGAAATTTTCTTTTTTTTGTTGTGTCTCTGCCAGGTTTCGGTATCAGGATGACGCTGGCCTCATAAAATGAGTTAGGGAGGAGGTCCTCTTTTTCTATTGTTTTGAATATTTTACGAAGGAATGGTACCAGCTCCTTTTTGTACCTCTGGTGGAATTTGACTGTGCATCTGTCTGGTCCTGGAATTTTTTTGATTGGTAGGCTATTTATTACTGCCTCAATTTCAGAACTTGTTATTGGTTTACTCAGGGATTCAACTTCTTCCTGGTTTAGACTTAGAAGGGTGTATGTATGTATCCATTTCTTCCTGATTTTCTAGTTTATTTGCTTAGAGGTTTTATAGTATTCTCTGATAGTAGTTTGTATTTTTGTAGGATCAGTGGTGATATCCCCTTTATCATTTTTTATTGTGTCTACTTGACTCTTCTATGTTTTCTTCTTTATTAGTCTGGCTAGTGGTCTATTTTGTTAACCTTTTCAAAAATCAGCTCCTGGATTCATTGATTTTTTGAAGGATTTTTCACATCTCTATCTCCTTCAGTTCTGCTCTGATCTTAGTTATTTATTGTCTTCTGCTAGATTTTGAATTTGTTTGCTGTTGCCTCTCTAGTTCTTTTAATTTTAATGTTAGGGTGTCAATTTATATATTCCCTGCTTTCTCTTGTGGGCATCTAGTGCCATAAATTTTCTCTACACACTGCTAGCTCTGTCCCAAAGAGGCTGGTTCTTTGCGTCTTTGTTCTCATTGGTTTTAAAGAACATCTTTATTTCTGCCTTCGTTTTGTTATTTACCCAGTAGTAATTTAGGAGCAGGTTGTTCAGTTTCCGTGTAGTTGTGTGGTTTTGAGTGAATTTCTTAATCCTGAGTTCTAGTTTGATTGCACTGTGGTCTGAGAGACTGTTTGTTATGATTTCCATTCATTTGCATTTGCCGAGGAGTGTTTTACTTCCAATTATGTGGTTGATTTTAGAATAAGTGTGATGTGGTGTTGAGAAGAATATATAATCTATTGATTTGTGGTGGAGAGTTCTATAGATGTCTGTTAGGTCCACTTGGCCTAGAGCTGATTTCAAGTCCTAAATATCCTTGCTAATTTTCTGTATCATAGATCTGGCTAATATTGACAGTTGGGTGTAAAAGTCTCCCACTATTATTGTGTGGGAGTCTAAGTCTCTTTGTAAGTCTCTAAGAACTTGCTTTATGAATATTGGTGCTCCTATATTGGGTGCATATATATTTAGATAGTTAGCTCTTCTTGTTGCATTGATCCCTTTACCATTATGTAATGGCCTTCTTTGTGTTTTTTGATCTTTGTTGGTTTAAAGTCTGTTTTATCAGAGATTAGGGTTGCAACTCCTGCTTTTTTTTGCTTTCCATTTGCTTGGTAAATATTCCTCCATCCCTTTATTTTGAGCCTATGTGTGTGTCTGCACATGAGATGGATTTCCTGAATACATCACACTGATGGGTCTTAGCTCTTTATCCAATTTGCCAATCTGTTTCTTTTAATTGGGGCATTTAGCCCATTTACATTTAAGGTTAATATTGTTATGTGTGAATTTGATCCTGTCTTGATGATGCTAGCTGTTTATTTTGCCCATTAGTTGATGCAGTTTCTTCATAGTGTCATTGGTCTATATATTTTTGTATGTTTTTTGCAGTGGCTGGTACTGGTTTTTCCTTTTCATATTTAGTGCTTCCTTCAGGAGGAAGGCAGGCATGGTGGTGACAAAATCCCTCAGTACTTGCTGGCCTGTAAAGGATTTTATTTCTCCTTTGCTTATGAAACTTAGTTTGGCTTGATATGAAATTCTCTGTTGAAAATTCTTTTTTTTAAGGAAGTTGAATATTGGCCCACATTCTGTTCTGGCTTTTAGGGTTTCTGCAGAGAGATCCAGTGTTAGACTGATGGGCTTCCCTTTGTGGGTAACTCAACCGTTCTCTCTGGTTGCCCTTAACAGTTTTTCCTTCATTTCAACCTTGGTGAATCTGACGATTATGTGTCTTGGGGTTGCTCTTCTTGAGGAGTATTTTTGTGGTGTTCTCTGTATTTCTTGAATTTGAATGTTGGCCTGTCTTGCTAGGTTGAGGAAGTTCTCCTGGATAATATCCTGAAGTGTGTTTTCCAATTTGGTTTTATTCTCCCTGTCACTTTCAGGTATACCAATGAAACATAGATTTGGTTTTTCCATGTAGTCCCATATTTCTCAGAAGCTTTGTTCATTTCTTTTCATTCTTTCTTCTCTAATCTTTTCTTTATGCTTTGTTTCATTAAGTTGATTTTCAATCTCTGATATCCTTTCTTCCAGTTGATCAATTCGGCTATTGATACTTGTGTCTTCTTCACAAAGTTCTCGCGCTGTGCCTTTCAGCTCCATCAGGTCATTTATGTTCTTCTCTAAACTGGTTATTCCAGTTAGCATTTTCTGTAACCTTTTTTCAAGGTTTTTAGCTTTCTTGCATTGGGTTAGAACATGCTCCTTTAGCTTGGAGGAGTTTGTTGTTACTCACCTCCTGAAGTCTACTTCTGTCAATTTGTCAAACTCATTCTCTGTCCAGTTTTGTTCCCTTGCTGGTGAGGAGTTTTGATGTTTTGGGAGGAGAGGAGGCATTCTGGTTTTTGGAATTTTCAGCATTTTTACGCTCTTTTTTTCTCATCTTCTTGGGTTTATCTACCTTTGATCATTGATGCTGATGACCTTTGGATGGGGTTTTTGCATGGGCATCCCTTTTTGTTGATGTTGGTGTTATTGCTTTCTGTTTGTTAGTTTTCCCTCTAACAGTCAGGCCTCTCTTCTGCAGGTCTGCGGGAGTTTGCTGGACATCCACTCCAGACCCTGTTTGCCTGGGTATCACTAGCAGAGGCTGCAGAACAGCAAAGATTGCTGACTGTTCTTTCCCCTGGAAACTTCATCTCAGATGGGCACACACCTGATGCCAGCTGGTGCTCTCCTGTATGAAGTGTCTGTCAACCCCTGCTGGGAAGTGTCCCCCAGTCAGGAGGCATGGGAGTCTGTCCTCAGCAGAGCTCAAGCGCTGTGCTGGGAGATTTCCTGCTCTCTTCAAAGATGGCAGGCAGAAACATTTAAGTCTTTTGACGCTGCACCCACAGCTGCCCCTTCCCCCAGGTGCTCTGTCCCAGGGAGATGGAACCTATAAGCCCCTGACTGGGGCTGTTGCCTTTCTTTCAGAGATGCCCTGCCCAGTGAGGAGGAATCTAGAGAGGCAGTCTGGCCACAGTGGCTTTGCTGCACTGTGGTGGTTTCTGCACAGTCCGACCTTCTCGGCAGCTTTGTTTACACTGTGAGGGGGAAATAGCCTACTCAAGCCTCAGTAATGGCAGACACCCCTCTCCAACCAAGCTCGAGCATCCCAGGTCAACTTCAGACTGCTGTGCTGGCAGCAGGAATTTCAAGCCAGTGGATCTTAGCTTGTGGATCTTAGCTTGCTGGGCTCTGTGGGAGTGGGACCCGCTGAGCAAGACCACTTGACTCCCTGGCTTCAGCCCCCTATCCAGGGGAGTGAATGGTTCTGTCTTGCTGGCATTCCAGGCACCACTGGAGCATGAAAAAACAAAAACAAAAAAACAAAACTCCTGCAGCTAGCTAGCTCAGTGTCTGTCCAAACAGCTGTCCAGTTTTGTGCTTGAATCCCAGGGCCCTGCTGATGTAGGCACACCAGGGAATCTCCTCGTTTGTAGGTTGCAAAAACCATGGGCAAAGTGTCGTATCTGGGCTGGATAGCACAGTCCCTTATGGCACCGTCTCTCATAGCTTCTCTTGGCTAGGGGAGGGAGGTCCCCGACCCCTTGTGCTTCCCAGGTGCCGCGATGCCGCACCCTGCTTCTGCTCGACCTCTGTGGGCTGCGCCCACTGTAATGAGATGAACAGGGAACCTCAGTTGGGAATGCAGAAATCACCCACCTTCTGCATTGGTCTCACTGGGAGGTGCAGACTGGGGCTGTTCCTATTTGGCCATCTTGCCAGATCTCTCCCCCAGTTCTCTGATTCTGTCAACAAAGACACAGTGCTCAGATGGGAAGTGACTTGCTTAAGGTTGCACAAACATAACTTGAGTTTTAAGTAAGTTTGAGACTTAGGAGAGGAGAGAGGAGAGAGGCCAGGAGTGGCAGGGATGGTAGGGTGACTGTGGGAGAAGGCAAATTCAATTTATGAAACAGAGTATGTGTCATACATTCAGGGAAGGAAGCAGGCCCTTTATCGGAGGTGGATGGTTTGTGTAATGGAGTTAGCTGTGAGACGAGATGGGTAAGAGGTCGGGGCCAGATTATGAAAGGCCTATGTATGAAATGATGAGCCACTGAAAGTGTTTGAAGGGAATACCAGGAGATCACAAGAAATAATAACTGAGAATTACAGCTGATCCTGAGGTTGCTCAGAGGGCAATGGCTTTCATTCTACTTTAACCATAACTTAACAATAAGAAATACATTTTACACTGAATCAGCACGTGCACACACACACACACACACACACACACTTTAGAAACTTAAGCTTGACAAGACAAGGCTTAACCTATGTGTGCTATACTCTATTTTCCATTTCATTCCACTAAACTCTGAGCCTCCCTTTTTTGGAGACTGAATTTATCCGGGGGAGGGGACTGGTGGACGGCATCCTAAGTGAAAGGCACAGTATGACAAGATCAGGGAACTTTGAGGGCAAAGTGTGATCTGGGTAGGGTTTCCAGTTTTAGTAAATTAAAATAGAGAACACTCAGTTCAATTTGAATTTCAGATAAACAATATTCCGTAGCTTGGGAAGGGCAAGACATTCTGTGTGGCTGGAACACAGGTGGGTGTGAGAAAATGGCAAAGGTGAGTCTGGGGTGTATTGGGATCATGCTGTGAATGCTTATGAGAGAATAACGATCTTTTCTGTAGCCTCTTGCTCATATTGAAGGATAATATGAGAATAATTATTGAATGCTTGAAAAGAAATTTAAAAAATACAGAAATATGTAACCCTTGAGTCCTTAGCTCATTAACAATAAAGGTGAAATCCTCGTGTGTGGGTGGAATGATCATTAATTATTAACCATTGCATCTGAGTAATTCTTTCGTTTATCCTGCTGATTTTAGTTGTTTCTAAGATGCCTTTGTCCAGGTGTTTAGTTGAGAAGGGAGAATGAGCACATTTTGCCACATATACTTCTTATTATATTCCAGCATGAAGCAAGAATTTAAGTTGTTAACCGTAATGGAATTAATAACATGTGTATGATCAACTAAGCAAGTCTTTGCTCTGTTTAAGTAGTTTTCCAGATGTCATCAATGCAAGTTGTCTATATTTCATGCCCTCTTCCCTGTTTGTGGAACCCGATCTTCACTATATTATAGGCATGGCTCCTGGCAGGCCAGGGAAGCCACCTGACCCAAGCTGGACCAGGCAGAATCTCATTTGTGGTTTTATTGGCAACTCAGGAGCTCATGGTAGCCATGTTTTTTTTTTTTTTTTTTTTTTCCCGTATGCAAAAGCAGAGAAAGCCAGTCAACATTATGGAATTCACCAAAAAAGCAATTCAATGAAGGCGGGGGAGAGTATGTGCACTTGTGTTAGAGCAAAAGCATGCTAGAATTACAGAATGAAAAATGAAGACAAGCAAAGAAGGGGGAGAGAAAGAGGGGGTGAAAAGGAGGCAGAAGGAAGGAGGGAGGAGGAAGGGGAAGAGGAGAAGGGAGAGGGAGGGAAAAAGGCTGAGAGCCAAGCCCTACAAGTTGTGTAATCCCTGGGTTCATTACCCTCCTAAAGTGACTTGGTTGCATTCTATCTGGATTTGTGAGATGACCTTTTACCTTCTGATGAATTGCCTTTATGCTTAGGATCACTACAGTGGGTTCTGTTACTTAAAACGAGAGTACTAATTAGTAAATCAGATCACTGAAGTCATATTGACCCACTGTGATAGTTATGGTTTGGTGGTGATTATGAGAAGGATATTTACTCAGTAGGTAGAACTTGACCATATAACTCCTTCATGGCAAATAGGAAGAAGCATGGCTTTTGTTAAACCAAGTGCATGCATTGCTGAGCATAACATTAACTACCCTGGTGCATAGTTTCCCTTTTCCATCTAGAGCTTGTTCTGAATTTGTTGTAGGAATAGTCTATGGGTTTAATTTGGAGCTGGTTTATTTCAGTTGGTTGGAGAGTTGTTTTGTGGTACTTTTAACACTACTCAAACAAATGTTTCCCAGGGTGAGTTCTCTGTTCAAAGAAACTAGCTGTTAGTGGAAAAAAGAAAGAAGGTGGTTCTGTGGTCAGGCCATGTTTGGATTAACTGCTTTGTAGTACCTCTCAGAGCCTTTACTATGCTAGTTTGCATTGTAAATTTCTAAGAGGCAAATAGTTGATGTAGCATTTCCTAAGTTCACTTGACCACAGAGCGAGGTATGTCACTGAACTAGTGTCTCCCAGGACACACTGGGGATAAGATAGATAGCTGAGCACATATGAGTGGACGACCACCACTCCAGTGTGCAGGACCAACAGTGAGAAGAACCTGTCCAGTAGCTGCCTCTTACAGATTGACCTTGATTTTAAGGTGACAAAAAAATGATCTGACTGCCAGTGATTCTTTAGTACTCTTGACATTTCTAAAGAACAAGTTATTAAAAAAACATCTAACACTAAAAGGGAAGCTTGGCTCAGTTTATATTCAGATCAAAGAGACTATGGACAAGGGATCCGTGGAGAATTCAGGCAGTCTGTGAACTTGAATGGGAATAAAAATTGCATCTTTATTTTCATTAACTTCAGACTGAAATTTAGCATTTCCTTTAGTTATTAATGTAGCAATACACCTCATAGTTTAACCAGCACCCATTACTTTGTCAGTAATAGAAATCTTAAATGTATTCACATTACATCACAGTTCTTACAAGTTTCTCTAAATATTTATGTGTCTTGTTACTTTGAAATTATAGTTAGACCTACCACTAGGCCTTGTTACTTTTCTTATTTGTGTGTGTGTGTGTGTGGAGATGAGGTCTTGCTATGTTGTCCAGGCTGGTCTTGAACTCCTGGTCTCGAGCAATTCTCCTGCCTCAGCCTCCTTAGTAGCTGAGATTACAGGCAAAAGCCACTGTACCTGGCCAAACAAAATGTTTTTGGTGATGGTCACACATTAAGCACAGCACTTGGCCCATGATAGGGCTTAATGAATATTAACTGATGTTGTTAATCAGTTAATCACGACCATCATCATTGAACTAATCTCTCATAATTGTTGTGTGTCTTAATTTAGTCCCAACATCAGGGTATGAAGCAAAGTAGGCATTTAAAAAATACATACTAGTGAAACTAGACGGAATTATCTTCCTTGTCACTTCTTTTGGGTATTATTAGGTATCAGAAAATTTCAGGGCTAGGCGTGGTGGCTCATGCCTTTAATCCCAGCACTTTGGTGGCACACACCTGTAGTCCCAGTTACTCAGGAGGTTGAGATGGGAGGATCGCTTGAGCCTGGAAAGCCAAGGGTACAGCAAACCATGATCGTGCCACTGCACTCCAGCCTGGGGGACAAGAGTGTGGCCTTGTCTTAAAAAAAAAAAAAAAAAAGAAAGAAAAGAAAATCTTAAGACTTTATAAAAACCATGAATTTGTCTATTAATTTATGCATTCACTTGTCAAATATTTACCTGCTAGGTACTCTACCGTGGTCTATCTGTTCAGGTGACTTATGCGGGGTTTAAGTGGAGGTGCAGGGGCCAGTAAATGGGAAGAAGTCTTTATAAGCTGTTTGTTCAAACTTCTTCTCTCCCAGTCCTCTCTGTTTACTCCAGAAAATTTAAGAGAAATGCTGCCATCTGTTTCTAGCACCGTGCTCTGTGCCTCAGGCTGCTAGAGAAGTTTAAAAACAGGGCAGGTAGCAAGGCATGGTGGCTCACGCCTGTAATCCCAGCACTTTGGGAGGCTGAGGCAGGTGGATCATGAGGTCAGGGGATCGAGACCATCCTGGCCAACATGGTGAAACCCTATCTCTACCAAAAGATAAAAAAAGCTGGGTGTGGTGGTGCATGCCTGTAGTAGCAGCTACTCAGGAGGCTGAGGCAGGAGAATCACTTAACACCGGAGGTGGAGGTTGCAGTGAGCTGAGATCATGCCACAGCCCTCCAGCCTGGTGACAGAGTGAGACTCTGTCTAAAAAAAAAAGAAAAAAAAAACCAACCAGCCAAACAACAACAAATAAACAAAAAAACAAAAACAAAAAAAACAAAACCAAACAAACAAACAAACAAAACCCCAGCACAGGCACTGTATACAGTGTGCTTTCTACAGGGTCATTCTCAAGAGACTGAGGTATCCCCTCTCCCAGGTTATTTTGGGAGATTTAAGTGCCTTTGGTATACTATTCCTTGTGTTGGCTCAAAGAGAAAGTGGAGGATCTGGTCAGGCAAGAATACATTCTGCAGGGTTTGGCAGAGAATACATTCTGTAGAGTGTAGGTACTGAAAGATATGTTCCAGTCATAACCTCTATGCCACATGCCTGTGAATGTGACCTTATTTGGAAATAGTCTTTGCAGATGTAATTAAGGTAAGGATCTTGAGATGAGATCATCCTGGATTTAGGGTGAGCCCTAAATCCAATGACATTGTCATTATGACAGAAAAGGAGAAGACAGAGGGACCTAGGGAAGGAGGTCATCTGAAGGTGGAGGCAGAAAGTAGAGTAGTGCCACCACAAGCCAAGGAACACCAGGAACCACCAGAAGCTAGAAGAAGCAAGGTAGAACTCTTTCCTAGAACCTCTGGAGGGAGAGTAGTCCTGATGAAACTTTGATTTTGGACATCCAGCCTCTAGAATTTGAAAAGAATAAATTTCTACTATGTTTGTGGTAATAATTAGGAAACCAGTACATTTTCCTCAGTCAGATGCAATGAAGAGACAATACCGGTGCTCAGCCAATCGCACATGGTTTGCATGACAAATAGACATTCAGAAGCAGCATCACCATGTTTTCTACTGATCCAGAGTCCAGCCCGAATCATTTTGAGCTTCATTTATCTATTTCTTCTAGCTTTCTTACCCATTTTTTTCTACTTTTATGGTAGAGTAAAAGGTGCCAAAATGCATTCAGAGGGTTGTGTCAATGAGTCAGTCTTATTGGAGTGACAATTTCTATCTGATTTGATGCTGTACAAACTAGTTTCCTTCCTACTGTGACAGCTTAGGAAGCTGGAACCTGGGGGAGATCCATGTGATGTCAAGTCAAGAGTTGGAGGTGGAAATATTTCATATAGGAGAAAAGTGAGTGTATCACCTGTGTGTGTGTGCACCTGTATGTGTGTGTGTCTAAGAAAGAGGCAGGGTGGTGGCTTAAGAACCTAAGCTGTGCTAAGCTATCTCTGACTCCACTAGGCTATGGGGGTATTCAAGGACTGTGTTGGAATCTGGCATTTAATCTGATTTTGTGAATCCTACAGAATTTTTTGTTAGAAAAGCAAATCTTGTTCCCAGAAAAACGTTTAGTTGAGAATTCATACAAACTTTTCTGTTTTCTGGGAACATGTGCAGTGTTTAACCTACACTAAAGAAACCACTGTGTTTCACAGGGTCCCTGAACTTTACAGGGATAGTGTTTGGAGTGATAGCCTTTCGACACAAACTTTTGTGCCTTTGTCTTTGCTCAGGGTGGTAGTGAGTAGTCACAGATGGTGGTTGACTTTCTTTGAAACTAGAGAGGGAGACCCCTTCTTTCTCTGGGCATTACTCTACTTCCATTCCTGAGAATCTCACCCCTCCTTCTTGAGATCATTTCCCCTTCCTGGCAGGAGAAAGGGGACTTTGATATGCAGCAGTTCAAGAAAGGAGGGCTTCCCATGGAGGGCATATTTCTGGGTTGTGCTGCCGCATGGAGTGGTGCCTTCCTGGGCACCATTTATAGAAATGACTGGAAGCCTCTTAGGAAGGAATTTAAGATAAGAAAGGAGAAAATGGGGGAACACAAATTTGGTCCAAGGAAAATGGCTCAGGGTGAAACGGGAGGGGTGGCTTTTGCACTCCCTCCCTGCTGTTTCTAGAAACTTGTGCCAGAATCTTGAGCAGTGGAGATGGAAAGAAAAATATGCTGAAGCTCTTTTGTCACTGCAGTTTCCATAGGTAGGAGCTCAGCTACATTCAGAGGGTCAATGGAAAGCCCACATTTCTGGGGAGCAGAACAGCGTAGCCAAGGCCCAGAGCAGCAGACAGCATGGAGCAGGGCGGGAGCCTGCTCCTCAGAAGCAGGTGGAGCGGGGAAGAGAAATCCTACTGCATTCCAGGGGCCTCAGGAATATTTGGGGGGCAGGGTGGGCCAGGGCAGAGCTAGATTCTGCTATTGTGGGTGGGAAGCAGATTCAGGGAATCAGAGTTTTGTTTCTCTTACCTGTTTCTCTTATGGTGACCTTGATTTTGTATCTAAGCTGGAGAGACCTGGGAAACACTGGTTACATAGGATTATGAAGCCGGTCACATATCAGGAACATCACATACCAGGGTCTGTTGGGGGGTGTGGGGCTTAGGGAGGGATAGCATTAGGATAAATATCTAATGTAGATGACAGGTTGATAGGTGCAGCAAACCACCATGGCACGTGTATAACTATGTAACAAACCTGTACGTTCTACACATGTATCCCAGAACTTAAAGCGTAATTACAAAAAAAAAAAAACAAAAAACCTGTCACATGTACTGAAAGCCTGTCATTGCTGGTACCCATCAAAAAACAAGCTCACTTTAAAAAGCCAATAAGTCAATGAAAAGAACTTATGAGACTTGTTGTGATTTAGTGAAATTGATTAATAAAAACAATTTACATAGATGTGAATAATAAACTTGAATTATGAAATAAATATTCAGAGTTAGATCCCATTAAGGGCATCATTTTCTTTCTTCTATTCCCATGATAAACTTGCTGTCTTATGGCCAAAAGCCACACCTGTAGCAACAAGATGATTTGGTCCTGCCCACCCGTGCTGCCTGGAGCAGCTCAGTGATGAGGATGGGTAGTGCTGCTGGGCCAGAGCTAGACTCAGTTCAGCCTCCCTCCTAATTCTTTGAGTCAAGGTAGTGCTCCGGAGAGCTTCCAGGAAATGTGAGTCTCTGCGGCCTTCCTTCTTCTTTACTCTCGATCTCTCTCACCCATCTCAGCTCTATTAGTCAGGAGGTTTCCATTATCTAGGGACATTTCAACATCTCCACTCAGGCCTCTACTGATCCTACAGCTGCTCACTTCCTGGAGCAGCTGAGAATACTGAAGATCCAGGACTCTCTCCTGGTGGCCTTTAATTGGGAGGAAATATCCTGCCTTTTTAATCCAGTCCTGCAGATACTGATTTCCTCTGTGCTAGGCAGAGGAACTGAGAACTCCAACACATACACCCTTAGGGGTATTGGGAAGATAAAACTTACACTGAAATCAAAAAGGACAGAAGGGGAAAAAAAAAAAAAAACCCAGGAAGGACGTGTCATGTGATGGCTAAGAGCTTGGGCTCTGGAGTCAAATAAATTACATTCAAATCTTAGTTCCCAAAGAAACTTTGGTAAAGGTATCTTAACTTCATTATGCCTCTAATTTCTTATCTATGAAATGGCAGTCATGACAACACTTGCCTGAGAGGTAGGATCAGACCAAGGCTGTGCAGGCCCCAGGCAAACATTACTGTGGGCCCCCATCTACATAAACAATATGAGTTTCCCTAAGCGAGCATGCAAGCACCATTCTGGGGGCCCAATCCTACAACATCCTGCAAAAGAAGTATAGCTCTAGGCAGTGGGAAGGATTCGTTCAATAGGCCACTCTTCATGAAGCAGAGCCTGGCCAATGGCCCTGGAATAAGAAATGCAGCTCTGGTGTCATGGCACCTGGTTGACCCCATGCTTATGTAAAGGCACTGCCAGCCCAGCAGGTTCTAGGCACTTGTAGGGACCTCATGAAGTCTGAGGAAGGTGCTTCAGAAAAGCACAGGTTCCCTGTGGTGAGGCACTGGGGCCTGGCCCCTCACCTGCCTGTGTCTGCTCCTAGGTTGATGTGAAGATGAAAGAGCTAAGTCATGAAAAGCATCCAGACAATAAGCACAGCTAGCACAGAAAAAACTCTCAGAAATGGTGCTGTTATTATTGCCAAGAGCAATAAGGCCCAGACTCCTGAGGATGGACAGTAATTCCTGTGGGGATTTACTAGCAGCAGGAAATTTAGGGGAGCAAGAGACTACCGGAGTGGGGGTACCTTTGGTCAGATGAGCTGTGAGATGACCTTGAATATGTCATCAGGATATCACCAAGTGACTGGCCCTGGAACTGCGGGAGGCAACCTTCATTAAAGGAGTATGGGTTGAGTCCTGCAGCCAGACAAGAGTGGAAGCTTTTTCAGTGTGCTGGTTTAAGGGCAGGGTGAAGTCTGGAGAAAACCAGGTCCAAAGCCCAGAAAAGTCAGGGGGTGTTTGGGGAATGGTAAGTAAATTCCCTCCAATCCCACGTTGGAGCAGAGAGACAAATGCGACAGAAGGGTTGAAGCGAACTGTGAAATTGAAGGCAGCAGACTTAGGAGACTTTGGTGAGGGAAAAGAAAGTTAAGAGAAGAGAAGGGTACTCTCTGGAGGCCAACAGTGAGCACAGGAAGGAAGTCCCCTGGACAGTGGGGAGAGGAGAGGGGTCTTCCCAAAGCATAACTCACCAGGCGAACTATTTGATATGGTTTGGCTCTGTGTCCCCACCCAAATCTCATCTCAAATTGTAATCCCCATGTATAGAGGGAGGGGCCTGGTGGGAGGTGATTGGATCATGGGGGTGGTTTCCCCCAGGCTTCCTGATAGGGAGTTCTCATAAGATATGGTTTAAAAAAGTCAGTTTCCCTTGAGCTCTCTCTCCTGCTGCCTTGTGAGGAAGGTGCCTGCTTTCCCTTCATCTTCTGCCATGATGGTAAGTGTCCTGAGTCCTCCCGGTCATGTGGAACTGTGAGTCAATTAAATCTTTTTTCTTTATAAATTACCCAGTCTCAGGTGTTCTTTAGAACAGTGTGACATCCGACTAAAACACTATTTCTCCCAGTCCGAATGCTAGAGTGAGTGTATACGCAACTGATATCCTCAGTAACTGGGGGCTCCCTTTGGCTGCTAAGTGAATGGCAGGGAGGCTTGAGGCTGCGCTGTTCACTTTAGGAAACAGCGAGGTGTCTGAGCTAGGGAATCCTAAAAAGGATTACTGTCACAAATTGAATTGACATGTAAGAAACACACAAACTGAAACAAGACCTTTTAATCTGTAGCCCCAAACAGGCAAACTGCTCTGTTGAAACAATTAAGCAGCTGTGATGAGGAGGGGCAGCAGTACACAGTAGCTGCCCGGATTTCCAGGGAGGGTACAGAGAGTTCACGCTCTGCACCCTTCTGGTCGCTAAGACAAGGCCTGAGACATCTGGTTCTGCCCTGTTTACTGTCAGCAGAGCCAAGCTGAGAATGATGGGCCCGAGAAAAGGTCACTGGCTTTACAGGATGGGGATGCAGGTGACCTTCCCAAGGGCAGCTTTTGCACACTCTATAGGAGCAGGAGGCGCACTCACCAGGCATTGCCACTAGAGGGCGCGCCGGGCAGACTCCCGGCCCCACCTGAGCCGGGCTGTGGTGGGCGGCCCGCCCTTCACCCTCGCGAGGGAGGGCTCTCACCAACACCATTTCCATTGTGTTTTTGATTTGCAAAAGAATACATGGAAAATTGGGAAACTACAAAAAACCACAAAGAAAAAAAAAAAATTCCAGTCCCTAAGTACTGGAATTCCTTTTACACACGAAAAACTGTATTTTCGTGTGTAATGAGTGTTTTATCTTTTAATTTTTTAATTAAAAAAAATTTTTTTTAAGTAAAAGCTGGAATCAGAATTCCTTTTGGGGTGAAATTCCTTTTCTTCCCCTTTTTTCTTTTTGATAAAGATAAGCTGATACATTTTCCGGCTTTAGGATGGGACAACATACTGTCCCTTGGTACAGGAAGAAGAGAAAGGAGGCATGGGGCTGGGTGTCCTCCGGAAAAAGGGAGTCCGAGGTAGCTGGTGACACAGGGGAGGCATTTGTGGCATTTCATGAGTGGATATTTTTGGGGTGCTGTGAAGAGGCGTTAATGTTGAGTCTAGGTCAATGTAAGCAGCATAAATGTGTCAAGGAAGCAGGAGCTCAGGAGGTGGTGAGCACTGAAACCCGTGGGAAAGTGCAGAAATCTTGGGGCAGGGTTTGGAATCTCCCAAACTGTGGTGGAATTATGGGAGTGAATCCACTATATCTGGAAATTTGGGGAAGGGAAGTCATCCCCCTGGGTTGTAAGAGTTCACGCTATAAATTTATTATTGGATTCATATTGGTATTTTATATATAAACTGCATATATATGCAATTTTTATCCTGTTATAATCTTAGCTATATATATGTGTGTGTATATATACACACATATATATATATGTATTTCTTTTTCTTTTCTTTTCTTCTTCTTCTTTTTTTTTTTTTTTGAGACAGGGTCTTGCTTTATTGCCCAGGCTAGAGTACAGTGGTGTGATCACAGCTCATGGTAGCCTCAACGTCCTTGGCTCAAGTGATCCTCCCGCCTCTGTCCCCTAGAGTAGCTGGGACTGCAGGTGGACATCACTATGCCAGACTAATTTTTAAATATTTTTTTTTTGTAGAGATGTGGTCTCATTGTGTTATCCAGGTTAGTTCCTTATATTCTTGGATAACATATGTGTGTGTGTATATGTAAAAATATGTATGAAATTAAAAATACTTAAACAGTGTAATATTTTGTCATTTAGATGAAGTGATAATCCTTAAATTTGGATGTTGAGAGTGTTTCTATGTAAGTTAGTATTAAAGAAAACTTCCTCTGCCTGTTTTGAATTCAGGGGGACTCAACATTCACTTCAAAAATAACTTCCAGGCACATCGTTGACTCTTCTTGCATTGTGCCGGGCCTTTTAGTTGTGTGATTCCATCTCCTCCATTATGATGGGAGCTCCATGAACTCAGGACACCTCTTATTTCATCTTCGCAGCATAGTGTCAAACGTCTTATATCAGTTCAGTGCATGTTTTTAAATAAACACGAGCTTTTGAGTCAATGGGCAGACATACGCACCTGATGAAGCAGTATTCTAAGCTGACAGTTAACTCTACACCCCACACACCTCAGGGGAGTCCCGAAGGAGAACAGTGTTCATGGTTCCTGCATCCAGGTAGCTGGACTTACACAGATTATTTTCTTGTGTGACACCTAATGGGTTTTTCCAATAATATTTTGTATTGCCCATGGTTCTGTTTTCTGAAGCTGAAAGTGAGTATGTGGAGGAGTGGAGGAGATGGGAGAAGGAAGGCAAAGGAGCAAGCTAAAGTTTCCCATTGACCTGCCTTGATATCTTATTATTATTTCGACTTAGCAAGGTAGACACTGTAAGAATCACATTTCAATTCCAAAAAGAACACTAGAGAAAAATGTGAGAACAAATAGTTATGTCTTCCTGTTTTGAATTTAAATGGATACACAGTTTCACCTAAACTTTGTGTTCATTGCCTGAGTTGTTTCTAACATTTCAGATATCTGTAGAATTGAGCTGTTAACTGAAAAAAAGCCTCCTTTTTATTGGCAGTTGAAAAGAGAACTATCTTCCAGAACTAACACATTCTTTGGGAAATAAGTGTTTCCTTTGCTTTTTAATGTCTTCTGTTAAGAAAGGGTGAGTCCTGGTGTATGTGTCAGGGCAGTGTCAATGGCAAGGAAAATAAATGGAATAGGCGAAGTAATTCCTTTCTGTCTTCCTGGCCTATTTGCTGAGGATAATGCAATACATACAGTAAGCTCAGAGGAAAGGGAAACTACAGGTGCTTTTCAGAAATTTTCTTTCAACCCAAGTTGGTCTTTTCCAAATTTTTTTTGTCTTTCACCTTTTAATGACTTTAACAAAATTTCAGTGAGTTAAGATACTCAAGACCAAATCAAAAGTGTGGGCTCTTATATTTTCAACAAAATAAAAATGCAAGCTTCAAGAACTCAGGAATAAATGATGTCTTCAACACAAATACATGTTCATCAGAGTACCTTATCAGATTAGCTCCGTGTGTCTTAGACATACTACCCATGCTATGAGGGAGTTTCTCGGATCATGCTTTGATACGTGACTCTGGGCTTCTTCTCATATTTGCTTCCAACTTATCTCTCTAGTTCCAAACAGTTACATGCATTATGAAGTTGAATCAAATAGAAGGATGTCTGGTCCCCCCCAAAAGCCACCATCCTTATTTTTGTATTGCTGTGTAAGTCTTTGGAAGTCTCCAGCAGTGCTCCAGTCTTTAATAATATTCCAGGCATTCCTCAATGAGTTCTTGAGATGGGCCTCTGCAGCAGTCTTCTACCCATTCATGTCTCCAAGAATTTCTTATGTGCACTTTTCATTTAAATCCTTATAACTCTGCACCATTTAATAAACCTTAGCAGGTGTTTTGCCACCAAAACTTTTTTTTCAATTTTATTTTAAGCTGTTTTAAAATTTTATCTTGGCCAACATTTTTGGATTTCAGAACATCTGGATGAAATGTAATAAAGTGTCAGCTAATCTTTCCCACGTTGGCCCACCTAGTGCCAAAGTAGTCTGAAGTTTTTTCATTTTCCTAGATTTAATTAGAATTTTATATTTTTCTCTTTAGTGTGAATTCATTAATCTTGTTTTCATTGCTCCAGTCAAACCTGTATCTTAGCAACTATTTTAGAAGCATTTTTCAGTAGAAGATGTTTTTGTGGGAAGGTAGAGATAACTATATCTTTCTCAGAGCATTAAAAATGTATAGCTAGAGGCTCACTCACATGGTGATCATAAATTTCATGGCAGAAACTCACTGACATCTCTATAATATTATTAATCATGATAAAGTACAAGTCAGGATAAGGCAAGTCTCTTCTAAGGATGCTCAGGTTATGGTTTACTTAAAAAAAATCCCACTTCATTATATGGCAGTCTCAGCCTTGGAAGCCTCGTGTCTCAATATTGCCTCATATTACAAGGAGTGTTCCACAAATGCAGGACTGTGGCATGAAAGACATTCTGAAAAATAACAACTCCCTTGACTTAAAAAAGAACCTCATCTACATTGTATGTGTCATGTAAACACAGACTTTCTTAGATAGTTACATGTCTGATTATTCTTATTAGTGCTAAATCATAGCTCTCTCAATTTCTACCTTAGATTTAATGCTAATTTCTTCCTCTTCAAGCTGTCGGCTTTCTCCTTTTCTGTCTTCAGTGAAATTGGCTCATGGCTTACTACCATTGTTTATGTGGTATTCTTTTATGGCTTGAAAATTTATAGTCACTTTCCACTCCTCTAACTGAAACAATTCCTATTCTTTTAATCTCTCCTCGGAAAGCCTGTTTAATTTCCGTTTTTGTTGCTCTCCTGTGGATCTTCTCTGAGTTCTCTAGATTTTGATATGCTCTGTGTTGAACAGAGAAGCTTAGCAAAGACTTTTTCTCATTGTTCCAAGGTAGATCACTTGATGATACCCTGATGGGGAATTGATAGGTGACACTGCATGGGAAATTCCTTTGAGAACCCTAAAGTACCCCCAAATGAAAAAGATGATTGTTGCTTGGTTGTACACCTTGGGCAGAGTCTTTATTTGTGGAAGTAGAGTTTAAATATTTTTTTCTCTGTTTGGTCACTCATTCAGTTTTTCAACAATAACCTTTTTAGCAAATTTGAAGTGCTGGACAAGGCATTGAAAGTTGAGCAGTATCTGTCTCAAGAGTCTTTAGTTCTGAACCCCTTTGTGGTAGATTTACTTGCTATTTCAGTTTTTATTCTCTAGTAAGCAAAATATGAATATAAGGAAATGTCCTCAGTTTGATAAAAAGCATCCATGAAAAGTCTACCTCTGCCATTGTACTTAATAATGAATAACTGAACACTTTTCCACTGAGATTGGGGACAAGGCAAGGATGTCTGCTCTCATCATCTTTTTTTCCTATACTGTCCTGGTACGAAATATTATAGAGAGACTTAAAGAAGGCCTAAATAAATGAAGAGATATAGCATGTTCATGAATCATAAAACACAATATTATTAAGATGTCCATTCTCCCCAAATTGATCAATAGATCCAGTGCAATCTCAATCAAAATATCAACACTTTTCTTTTTATAAATTAACAAGCTGACTTAAAAAATTATGTAGATACACAAAAGACCTAGCATAAACAAATTTTGAAAGCAACAGAAAAAAGGTGTTTCAAAACTTACCATAAAGCTTACAGTGTAATATTGATGTAGGGACAGGCAAATAAATCATGGAATGGATAGGAACCAGAAATAGACCTACATTAATATAGTCAACTGATTTCTGACTTACCAAAAGAATTAAATGGAAAATAGTGCTGGATGAAATGACTATTTCTCAAAAAAAACCAACATGAACCTTGCCTCCTACCTCACTTATACCATCCACAAAAATTATTTCAAAATGGATCATAGGCCTAAATATAAAAACCAAATCTTTAAATTTCTAGAAGTAAACATAGGAGAAAATCTTCATGACTTGGGTTGGCAAATATTTTCTAGAAAAGAAAAGTCACAGAAAGCAGAATCGAAAAAGGACACAATTGATACAAATTGGACTTCAGAAAAATTTAAAACTTCTCTTTATCAAAAGACATCAATAATAGGAATAGATATGTCATTAACAGGGGAGAAAACAGTCAAAAAATACTTGTCAATATTAAAAAAATAAAAAAACCCTCTCAAACTGGCAAAAGTCTTGGCCAGAAAGTTAGTAAAAAATGTATGATGATCCATAAACACTTGAAAAAGTTCTCAAATTATTAATCATCAAGGAAATAAAAATTAAAACCCTAATGGGATATCACTACACATGTAATAGAGTGGCAGAAAGGAGAAACTGATGACACCAATGTAATTAAGAGTGTGAAGCAACTGAAACTCTCAGTGTTGCTTGTGGAACCATGAAATTGCCTAACCTCCTTAGAAAGAGTGTGTAAGTTTCTTATAAAGTTAAGCATATACCTATCCTTTGACTCTCCAAGGCATTTACCAAAATAAGTGGGAGCACAAGACAACAGAAATGCTTACAGAAGAATGTTTATAGTTGCTTTATTCATACTACAAAAGTGTCAGCAACACAAATATTCTTCAAACAATGAGAAGAAATTGCAATGATCATACAATGGAGTATTTTTCAGCAATAAAAATGAAGGAGCTATTGATACATGTGACAACAAACAGAGCTAGTGATAAATGTTTAACTAGCTTTAAATTTATTGTTGATAAATTTAAAAAGTCCTTATTTGTAGTGTTTGCTGATTTCCATAGTGTAATTACTCACATCATGGCCCATTTCAAGCTACCTATGAAACGAATTGGGAAGAGGTGCTCATAGCATACCATTGTACAGATATAACGGTTGTAAGTAACTTCAAGAGAATATGTAATAAAATGTAGGAAATACTTAGGAAATAATGTCTTTTGATTATTAGTTTTGTTTTTAAAATGTCATTTAATTGTAAGTTTATATAATTTAATTTTTGATGATAGTTGTTTTTAACAACCAGCTCTCAAAGTTTCCGAAAATTTAGCATTCAGCTCTTGTGAACTGGTGTGAGCCACTGGATGAGTCTCACATAGTATGCTGAGGAAAAAAAATGGTCACTAAAGAGTAAATACTGTATGATTCCATTTACATGAAACTCTATAGCAAGCAAAATGAATCTGTGGAGACAGAAATGCAGACTCTTAGTTGTCTCTTGGCTTAGGGTAGGGGATAAGACCAATGGGGAAGGGATATGAGGAAACTTTCTGGAGTGTTGGAAAAGTTTTATATCTTGATAGAGATGTATGTCTTTTAGCAGATGTTTTTGAACTGCACACTTAAGTTTAGTGCATTTCTCTGCATGTAAACTCTATCCGAATAACAAAGCAAAGGAAAATGAAACCAGCCATACCAACAATAAGTTAAAGAAACGGGGCCAATGTGTACACACACACACAGACACACACACACACACACACACACACTATCAGGAAAGTCAAAAGGAAAAACTGATCATAGGCAAATGGGCAAAGAATATTAAGGTGTGAAAAAGTCTAAAATATTTGGTAAATCCTATTGGTTCTATATGTCTGGAGCATAAGGTTTACTGAGGAGATGGCTAGAGAGGTAGGTTAGGGCCTGATAAGCAATAAATTTACATAGTGATCCATGATTGGGCCCCTGCTGTCCTGGTAAAGGACTAGATAGGAAATATGTTATGCTTTGCAGGTCACATACAGACACTGTTACATATTATTTTTCTTTTTTCTCCTCCTCCTCTTCCTCTTCTTCCTTTCCTTCTCTCTTTCATTTTTCCTCCTCCTCCTCCTCCTCCTCTTCTTCTTCTTCCTCTTCTTCTTCTTCCCTTCCTTCTTCTCTTTTCTTTTTTATTCCTCTTCCTCTTCTTCTTCACAACTCTTTAAAAATGTAAAGACTATACTTAGTTCAAGGGCTATAGAGGAACAGTGGGCCAGATTTGGTCTGCACACTGCAGTTTGCCGACCCCTGTGCTATACTAAGCACTCTTGATTTATAAAAGAGGTCTCTCTAACTAGAACCAATACACAAGGGCTACAAGAGATATTTGGTATGTTACAAACTGTTTTGAGAGCACACAGAAGATGAGAGTGACTCATTCCTCCTGGGGGGATGTCTTCTCAGAAGAGGTGGCATTTGTGTTGAGTTTTGGAGGATGAGAAACAGTTCACAGGGAGAAAAGCAAGTTATAGGAAGAGCTGTGCCTAGCAAGAGTAAGGCTCTGGCATTTGGTAGTCATGTTATGTGGGGTAACGCTTGGCTGATTCTGAGTTTATCTTTAGGACACATGTTGTTATACCTATCTTTCTAACTTGGGAAGAAGTGCAGTGAAAGTTAAAGAAATGAAACAGAGCCCTACTTGAAAGAGTTTAAAGTGCCTTAAAAATGTGATTGTTACCTCAGACTCTTCATCTTGCGTGAGCTGGGATGACTCATGCCACTTATGTGTGCACAATAATTGCTGAGATTACTGGGCTTATGGCAGGGTGTTTGGAGCCTAATTCTCAGCTCTCAAGAGGGGATGAAAGTGAGTCAGGAACAGACTTTGACTCCTTGTTAATTGTTATGTGAGTCATTTGCATATTAATCTAATGCTTAATTTGTTCAGTTCCCTGCTTCTTAAAAGTACATGCCAAATGACCGTTTGATGCTTTTTAGGGACAGTGTCAGGGTCTGTTCCCAGGAGTTGGGAGCTGAGAGACGGAAAAATTGAGATAGGATGAAATATAAGCAACTAAGTTATAGCTTTTTTCAATAGGCTGGAGGACCTTGTGGTAGCATGTCTGGGCTTGCTGTCCCCTTATCATTTCACAATGCCTGACATTCCAACACAATGGATTCAAGTCCTTCTTTTAAATTTTTATTTATTTGTTTAATTTCAATAGTTTTGGGGGTACAGGTGGTTTCTGGTTATGTGGATAAGTTCTTTAGTGATGATTTCTGAGGTTTTTCATGCACCCATCACCTGAGCAGTGAACACTATACCCAATATGTGGTCTTTTATCCCTCACCCTCCTCCATCCTTCCCTGCCAAGTCCCCAAAGTCCATTATATCCTTCTTATGCCATTGCCTCCTCATAGCTTAGCTCCCACTTTTAAGTGAGAACATATGGTATTTGGTTTTCCATTCCTGAGTTCCATTACTTAGAATAATGGCCTTCAACTCCATCCAAGTTGCTGCAAAGGCCATAGTTCCATTCAATTTTAAGTCTGAGTAGTATTCCATGGTGCACATATACCACATTTGCTTTATCCACTCGTTGGTTGATGGGCATTTAGATTGGGCCCATATTTTGCAATTGCGAGTTGTGCTGCTCTAAACGTGCGTGTGCATGGGTCTTTTTCATATAATGACTTCTTTTCCTTTGGATAGATAACCGATAGTGGGACTGCTGGGTCAAATGTTGTCTTTACTTTCATTTCCTTAAGGAATCTCCATACTATTTTCCATAGCAATTATACTAATTACATTCCCACCAGCAGTGTAAAAGTGTTCCCTTTTCACCACATCCATGCCAATATCTATTATTTTTTTATTTTGAAATTATGACCATTCTTGCAGGAGTTAGGTGGTATCTCATTGTGGTTTTAATTTGTCTTTCCCTGATAATTAGCGATGTTGAGCATTTTTTCACGTTTCTTGGCCATTTGTATATCTTCTTTCGAGAATTGTCTATTCATGTCCTTTGCTCACTATTTGATGGGATTATTATTTTTTCTCGCGGATTTGTTTGAGTTCCTTGTAGATTCTTGATATTTGTTCTTAGTTAGGTATATAGTTTGCAACTATTTTCTCCTACTCTGTGGATTGTCTTTTTACTCTGCTGATTATTTCTTTTGCTGCGCAGAAGCTTTTTAAATCAAGTCATTCTTTAAAATGAAAATAGCTTTTGAGGGGGAAGGGGTGGGAAGTGGGACACCATAAACTAGCTTTTGGTCAGAGAAATGATTTAGTGTATCGGTTCCAGTAAATAATGATGGTGTAGACATTGGATACTGAGCAGATTACCTGAGTCCAAATTCTTTGTGCAAATTCTTTAGGCTTTATGTTTCTCCATTTCTTATACTGACATGAGGATAATGATGATGCTATCTAGTAGTTGCCATTAGGATGTTATGCACAATGATATGTCGGGAACATAGTGCAGTGCCTGCCTGGTAGTAATAAATGTTAGCTATCATTATTATTTCTCATTAATGTCAAGTGGCAATGGAAGGATAATTTTATAGCTGCAGCTGAGAGTGGCGAGAGGGAAAAGTTGAGATAGGACTAAATATAAATATCTAAGTTACAGTTTTTGGTTTTTTTTCACAGGCTAGACCTAGTATCACTGGACATGCTATTTCATACTATGTGCCAGTATTTCAGACTAGAATGATAGATGCCTCATTTACCCCTCTCTGGACTAATGGATGATAAAGATTTCATAGTGAGACATGGAGAGATTGTTCTGTTTCCTACCTACTGCATCTGGTGTTTGCTTAGTTGACTGTCTTTTGTTCTCTAGATAGTAAGTTACTTGAGGATGCAGACTTTGTATTAATCTTTTAAATATTACCACTAACACAGAGCCACTGAGAACATATTTATTTCTAAATAAAATATTCCTTGAATGAACAAATAAATAAATCTTCATATTTAATTCTTGAGGAAATTAGTTGCCTATATGCGTAGGCAGATATATTTACATATTTATGTTCACAGTTAAATTTTTAAATAATCAAGATGATGCTAAGTTCTATGTGCAAACTTGAGCAGATTCCAGAAATACTTACTCTGTTACTGGTCAGTGAAATTCACTTCTTCAATTCTAGAGAAAACAAAAATCCCAAGCAAAATGATACAAGCCATTTAAACGCTCAAAAATCTCAAAAAATAGAAATGTTACCCACTGGAGCATAAGATGAACCAACTGAGGATGAGGATTTGAGAAATAAAATGTTTCATTTTTATTGACAGTGAGCCAGTATGATATTAAGACAAAAGACAGCCCTTGGTGAAAGAGGCAGTCAATTCTATCTTTGAGAATTCAGTTTAAAAAAACCAGATTAACTGGTGATTTTCCTGAAGTGACCTGTCAATTTGTTCAGAAAAGTTAATTTGGTAGAATCAGCCTCAAATTGGTTTTTCAGGGTGTACCTTAATTGTATTACTTTTCAGCAAAATATTTCTGTCAATCAGAAAATGTTTCTAGAATTAACCTGCTTGCAATGCCAATGTCAAGGAGATGGGATCCCAAGGACAACAGGGATCTATATATATCATGCATCAGGGAGACAGCACCCTATGTGGAAATGTGGGGCTTGAAAATTCAGGGAGCATGTTAGGCAGGAAGTTCATATTCATATGTTTTCTTGGGAGAAGTCCTGGTGCATTTGGAAGTGTAAGAAGTCATGAATTCTAGTATTGGCTCCTTCAGTTTCTTTACTTTGAAGATTCATGACCCGAGGCAAGACGCATCTTTCTGTATCACTTTCCTTGACTAGAAACTGTAAGAGCTGGACTGGTTGACATGGGAGACCTTATTTAGCACCCAAACTTATGTGAGTATACAAATTATATTCCCACATCCATTCCTGAGACACTGGGGGCTTTTAATGGTTTGACGGATGTTTACAAAGTCAGAGCTATTTAGTGTTTCTAGGAGCAGAGCTGTTTCCAATCCAGGGGCTGTCTCAGATGCTGTATAAAACATCTAGCCTTGGGGATGGGGGAGCAGCTAGGAGACTCGGTAAAGATGCATGAGGATAGATTAGAAGTCTTTCCTCTAGCTGTGGTTGGCCCATTTTGAGGTGACTATGTTAATGTTTATACTGAGGAAAACCCATACCCAGAAGACAGTGAGAAGCAGGAAATGCTTTTTTGTTTTGTTTTGTTTTTGTTTTTGTTTTTTGGGGGGAGGGGGCTGAGTGGTAGAAGACTCTGGAAAGATTTCTGCTTGAGGGAAAGAGAGATACACAGATAGATCTCAGCCTGGGCCATAAGCACCTATTCAGTACCTAGTTTGTCATCAACACTCTGGATATATTTGATATCTGTCTAGAACAGACAAGGTTCCTGCTTTCATGGAGCTTGTACCCTGGGATGTGCAAGGGACCATGGGAGCACATAGGAGGGACATCTAACACAGGTTTAGGGAGCTTGGGAAGTTTTCTAGAGAAAGAGATGTTTAAGCAGAAACTAAAAATCATACAGGTAAGGAAAGTGAAGAAAATGTTTAAGGCAGTGCAACCAACATGCACAAAGGCCTGGAGGTGAGAGACAGCAGGACATGTTGGAGGATCTGAAAGTAGTTCGGTATGGCTGAGGGTGGGAAAGGGAACAGAGAGGGAATGGGGGAGAGATCACTGAAGTGAGATTCTAGAGGGCTTCTTTAAGCCATGTGAAGGAATTTGGTCTTTAATTTAAATGCAGTGGGAGCTTCTGAGTGACTTCAAGCAGAAAAATGACCTGATCAGATGTGTGTTTAGAAAGATCCTCCTGGCTATAGAGTGGAGAAAGGTTTTTGGGGGTGGGAGGCAGGGGAAGTCTAGAGGTGGGGAAAGGTGGGAGAGAGGAGTAGAAACTTTTGGAATCTAGGTGAAAGAGAATGGTGGTTTGGATTATGATGGCGGCTTGAGATTGGAGAGAAGTGATAGATTCAAGAGATATTTAGGAGGCAGACTAGGCAGAATTAAATGAATCATGTGATGTGAAAGGTAAGGGAAGGAAAATAATTCAAGATGGTGTCCAAAGTCTCTGTTTTGGACATCTGAGTGATGATGTTGCATTCTTTCTGATTTGTGTGTGGCATTGCCGTGGATGTGGCTGCCTGCTCTATGCTGACTCTCAGAAACTCCAGCCCTAGACCTCTCACCTGGCTTCCTGTCCTCCCTTCTTCATCTTCATTGGGAAAGTGCTTTTGTGGGAAGGGTAGTGAAGCCACCTGGCTTTCAAAAGCTGTAAGGCTGTTAGAGAAAGGCCATCCATTTTGACCTACTTCCCTCTCTGGGACATGATAAAGGCTATTGCTACAAGAAGTGTTTATTTTATTATTTTTTTAATAAAAATCTTTCTAGAGATGATGAAACCCCATGGGAACTGGACCACTGAAGCAGTCTCTTATTTGGTTTTCTCACTTTTTTCCAAGCAATCAGCTACATTGCTGCCAGAGGGCTCTCCTCAAGTCACTCTGTTTTATGGTCTCCATTGGTTCACATTTCTGTTTTTAGCAAAATATCCTATAAATACCTTGGGTGTAGGAGTCAAAGAGGTAAAGATGGATCTTTCACCAGCAATAATTCTTTTTTTTTTAACTTTTTAAGTTTAAATTATTATGGGTACATAGTAGGTGTATATGCATATAGGTTACATGAGATATTTTGATCCAGGCATGCAATGCATAATAATCACATCAGGGTAGATAGAGTATCACCTCAAGCACTTATCTTTTGTGTTTCAGACAGTCCAATTATACTCTTACTTAAAAATGTACAATTAAAATTATTTATTTATTTATTTATTTATTTATTATTTTTTTTTATTTTTACTATATTCACCCTGTTGTGCTAGCAACTACTAGGTCTTATTATTTCTAACTTTTTTTTTTATACCCATTAACTATTTCCCTATCCCCTTGCCAACCCTGACTATACTTTTCAGCCTGTGGTATCCATCCTTCTACTCTTTTTAGCTACCACAGAGAAGTGAGAACATCCAGCAGTGCTTTTATGAATTACTAGAAGGTACCTCCATGGGTACCTGTTCTCCAATCCACTGTTGATTCCAGGCAAAAATGCTCTTGGAAAAAGATCTTGCATCAAGTGTGAACTTGAACATGTTCCTTTTGAAAGAGGGTGGTTTTCTTCTGTATTTTACTTGATAATGGAAGTATTTGCTCCTAGCTTAAGGGATCTCTCTCTTTCAGCAGGTTAGAAAACAATTTTTTTTTTTTTTTACTTTTTGTTTATTCAGGGTCTTTCTTTTTTATTATAATTATGCAAGAATTACCCATTTAATGTTGGAAAAGTGGAGAAGAGTTAAGTAAAAAGAAGAAAAAAGGTAAAAATCACCTGTGATCCTACTTCTTAGACGTAATAACTATTAACAATGAGCTTGTGCTCTTGAGTCTTGTTTCTAAGTACATACTTTTTTTCAGAGGCTTTTCTGAACCCCAGTGTGCAGCTGCCTCCTGGGCTGGAACTAAGCTTAGTGTGGACTGCAACCGTGTTCATCTTATTCACTATCTGAAACCTGGCACCTAGCATAGATCCTGGCACATCAGAATTGTCAGGACAGTATTTGTAGAATCAATGAATTTGTGTATTTATGTTTGCATGTTGGTTTTTAGTTCATGGTTTTTGACAGTTTCCAGCTTGGTTCCTCTGATGTTCCTCACCTCTGAGTCAGCAGGGAGGAGAAAAGGTGTTCGCTTTGCAGTCAGAGGTGGTATGATAATTTTCACAGGGTAGCTCTACCAACTTGAGAGCCTGGTAAGTTCTCAATTAACACATGTTGAGGTGCCTAGTGCACAGATTCTCTTGGAATTGCTTGTGCAGCTGAGAAGCTAATAAACATCTCTTTCTGAGGGAATTAGCCTTCTCTCTATTTCCTCCATGACTCATAAGGATATGTTTCCATGCTGCAATTTTTGTCCGTGTGACCCTAGGTCTCTTGTTCTGGGTTGACTGAATGAAGTATAGAAACTTAACCTGATACAGATGGTCCCCAACTTATGATGCTTCTACTTAAGCTTTTTTGACTTTATTAGGGTATGAGACTGCAGCAGTTTTGACGAACTGTGCAGTATTCAATAAGTTTCATGAGCTCTTCAACACTTTATTATAAAATAGACTTTGTCTTAGATTATTTTTCCCACTATAGGCTAATGTAAGTGCTATGAACATGTTTAAGGTAAGTTAGGCTAATGTTTGGTAGATTAGATGTATTAAATGCATTTTTGACCTAAAGATATTTTCAACTTATGATAGGTTTATCAGGATGTAACCCCTTCATAAGTCAAGGAACATTTGTATGGAAAAATCTCTTAGGAATTTAGAAATGAGACTGTTGACTTGGCTGGAGCATTACTTGTTAACTTGGGAGCTGCAGGGTAGATATATTTCTTACCATGGGGACTGGGAAGCAAAGAAACCCAGTGAGCAGAGAGAATCATGAGGGTTGTACAAAGATTAGCATAGAGGAGAGATGGAAAGAGAACTCTAATGCCCTTCTTGTCTTTCATCCAGTTCTTTCTTCAGACCCAGCTACACTATGGATTCCATGATGTTGACCCAGTTACACTATGGATTCCATGATGTTCTCTTTTATCTCTTAGCAATGTCCCCTCATCTCTTTTTTTCTAGCTAGCTTGAGTTGGTTTCTGCTACTTGCAATCAAAGAGTCTAAGTAAAACACATAACACACTAGCTTCCTGGCAAAACAAAGATCCCAACATAGTTTTCTTTTCTGTACAGCCTCAGAATATAATTCTCTTTTTCATGCTCACTTGGGTATACCATTTTATACAGACGTTTTCTAGAGGTAATGTCCAATTAGCCCGGTGGTGGCTCTGGACAGCTATACTTTGGCCATTACTCACAGGGCAGCTTTCTTTCTTGGTAGGTATCAGAAAAAAGCTTAGAGATAATTGCATCCAGCTCCTTCTGAACTAAAGCTGTTATGACTTGGTATTGTGCCAAGCATAGCAGCTCAGCTCTGATGGATTCAATCCTTCTGAGAAACATATGACTAGAATCAGGAACACTGATAACATTTTATAACCTGCTGAGGGCAATGTTTTCCTACAAATAATGCTCATAAATATCTTACAGTTTCTGTAAATCCAGCTCTGAACCCAAGATGTTTTGGCAAGAATTACAGAGCATTTTGGGACTTTTGTCACATGCTGTTCTCTGAATTTAGTAACTGAGTGAATGCATTATGTACCAAATTCTTACTTGTTTAAAGACATAAAGAACTATGTTTTCAAATTGAAGTCATTTTAAGGTTTTGCATCTGTTAAATTGAAAAAAAAAAAAGAAACCCAACCTAGCCATATTTGGGCTGAGTCTGTATAGCAAAGGAAAGTCAGGAGTTGAGACAATTGACTGATCAAACTATTGAAAGGACTTAGAAGAGAACAAACTACTTCATGTTTAAGGGACGTGACTTTTGAGTTAAAGGCATGTGGGTTGGAGCCTGGCCCTGTCCTTGTCCACCAGATGGCGCTGAGCACATTGTTACTTTTTTACACTCCAGACTTGTTTTCCATAAAATGGGATTGAAATAGTACCTACCTCAGAAGGATTTGTGAAGATTAAATGAGATGGTGCACATAAAGCACCTGGTATAGTGACGGGACACGGTAAAAACTTGTCAAATGTCAAATGATTATTTATTTGTAGTGCTTAGGTAAGGTAGATTGAGGGTGAGTGTGTGCATGATAGGATGGGCTGCTGTTAATTTAACAATTCTTTGGAAAAAGGTGGAGTAATGTATACTCCTGAGAGCCAAATCTGGCTAGCAGCCAGTTTTTCCCTGGCCCACAATCTAAGAGTGATTTTTAAGTTTTTAAAGGTGACAATGTGGAATGAACTTCACTTGAAACCCTCTTCTGGAGAAAAGGAAATATTAAACAATCTCTCCACCCTTTTGTTTTCTGAGGCTAATTGCTGATTACCAGCCTACTCTGAGATATTCCAAGATAACACCTGCTTCCACCCTTCCTCAAAACTACCGTAAAACTCGAGGATGATTTCTTTGTTTACCTTGTTTACCGCAGGTCCCTTTCTCTCTCTCTCTCTCTCTCTTTTTTTTGTTTGAGATGTTCTTCATGAAGTAACATTGACCTTATTCCAATAGCTTGAATGAAATCATTGCCTTAATTGTCTGGTGCATTTTGTCTTTGACACAGGGCCATTCAAAAACAAAAGCAAAAACAAAAATATATGCAACATAGAGTGTATGTTGCCCTCAATGCCTAAAATATTTAGTATTTGGCTTTACAGAAAAATTTTGCTGACCCCCGTATCTGGAATGAAAGAGTCCCAGCCCAAAACTCTCTGCCAGCCATACACCCTCCTCTGTATACCTGTTGAACATGCTAGGTGATCCCTCTTCTAATTCAGATGTGCCATAAGATAAGAGTGGTTCAATCAGAGCATTGGAATAATTTCCTGTATAATTGGAAATTATAGCAGATGAACAATGGTCAAAGGTATTTGTGCTGTACATTTTCATTATATTATCTCATTTAATTCTTCACAATCTTGCATTTATTTACCATCATTATTTAAATGATGACGATAAATGATTATTTGTCATTTGGTATTTATTATTACAATTTTACAGAGTATATAATTGAGTTTATTGAATTTAAGTCGTGTTCCCAAAGTCACAGAGCTAATAATTGAAATGTGAATCTTAAGTGAATCTGACTCCACAGCCAGGTTTTTCCTCCTAAAATTGCATTATGTTTAAGAATTTGAAGCCCTTTTGTGTAGAATAATGAGTACACTTAGGTGCTATACTAGGAAGATGAAACTAGGCAGATTTTCCAGCTCATTAAACAGGAGAATTTTTAATAACTAGGGCCTCCCACCCAGGGGCCAGGTCTGTGTGATGTTTCCCATTTAGTACATTGCATATTTAAAGATATGATTCCAAGATTTAAAAACATCTGTAATTCTTACTATAATATGTTCTGGTATATACAGTTTGTTTTGCAGGATTTTGATCAGTGATTCTCAAGGGTGATTAGTAAGTGAGAATAGGCCATCTAGGAGAAGGGCATATCAGAATCACTTGAGGAACTTTGTCATTCTAAATACCTTTGAGATCCACTCTTACATTTGGAAGTGTGTCCTTAGGTTTTAGACATGAAAAAATATTTGAGCACCACTGTTTAGATACTTGTGTCACAAGGGATAATTTAAAAATATCAAAACTCTAGGAGCATTTCACATCCTAATTTAGAGTATTAATGGTATTGTTTTATTCCATTTAAACACATTTAATTTTTTTTAACTTTAAAACCCTGAAACCATTTTTGAAGTGGAGATAATTTTTTGCTCTACCTGCTCAGCAGTTGCAAGGCAAATAACTGATTTGAATTTAATTATACCATTTCCCACTCCTGAAAGCACCCCAGTGTAGGTTTTCTTCAAGCATTTCAAATTCATGAAAAGGTCGACTTTTTTTCCTGTTTCTCTATGTAAATTATCTATATTTCTTGTTGTGACTTGCTGACCACCTATACTGGGATTTAGGAGTAAAAAATCTACTTTCACTAGTCTTTGAAATTGGTGATTAGAAGTATGTCTTTGCAGAAATAGTGTGCTGTTGGAATATTGGCTCTGAAGAACAGAATAATATCTTTTGTTTTTAAACATGACAGTTTATTTTTGAGCTACAAGGTTAATGATTTATAATATTCTGAAAGCTTTTAATATGTGTGAAGGAATTATTTGGGTTTAAAATTATTCTACTTTAACATGTTAGAGGAGGGTCTGTTAATTTTATGTAGCTGGTGCCTTATGCAGAGAAATTTCTTTGACATTCAAAGCTGTTTAAAAACATTAGTTTCTCTTCTATGGATGTAACTTGACTGGAGTTACATTAGTTTAAAGAAGTTTCAATTTAAATAAAACTGATTGGAGATTAACACTCAACGATGCCTGAAGGTTACAATTGGGAGTCACATTTGTCATTCTTTTGAGTGTTTTTCTTAAACAAGATTCTGGTTTTATTGTAGTAAAACCCATGAAAAATATGAGTTAAAACACACAAAAACTTTACAAGGAACACACACACATACACACACACATGCCCTGAAATAAACAGATTTTCTCTTTAAGTCTTTTGCAAAAATCAATATAAGTAGCTTCCATTTGTTTAACTAGTTGGATTTTTTTTTTAGTATCTGCTATGTGCCAGACATTAAAAACTAAGTATATTTATATATATTGTCTCATTTCATTCTCTTAGTAATTCTTTAACATATGTCCTGTTACCTCCATTTTAGAGATAAAAAATGAAACACAACGAGGTTAAATAAATTGCCTAAAGTCATTGCTTTTTCCCTACTGGAAAAAGATGGCATTTGACAACAGTTCTGACCTGGGAGTTCCAGTTCTTTTGGCCACTAGTTAGCTGTCATCAAGGCCAGCTAACATTATTTTTATCAATATACATGGTAGACTAGCATGATGTTCTGTAGAAAGTAAAGATAATCGGCCAGGCACGGTGGCTCATGCCTGTAATCTCAGCACTTTGGGAGGCCAAGGTGGGCAGATCATGAGGTCAGGAGATTGAGACCATCCTGGCTAACATGGTGAAACACCGTCTCTACTAAACATACAAAAAATCAGCTGGGTTTGGTGGTGGGCACCTGTAGTCCCAGCTACCGGGAGGCTGAGGCAGGAGAATCACTTGAACCCAGAGGTGGAGGTTGCAGTGAGCCGAGATCGCACCACTGCGCTCCAGCCTGGGCGACAGAGCAAGACTCCGTCTCAAAAAAAAAAAAAAAAAAAAAAAAGAAAGAAAGAAGAAAGTAAAGATAATCAAGGTCCTTTTTGACTCTACTGAGGTAGGAGAGGTAGTCAAGGAAGTAACCGTGTCCTTAGGACAACCATGGTGACTTTACAGTCAACACAATAAGCCTCAGCATTTGCATGATAGTCAAGTTCATTCAAGCAAAGCTATCTCCAGTAGGGAGCTTCCCCTACAGAAAACACGCACATTTTGATTTTACCTGTCCTCAAACTGACACTTTGCTCATTATAATAGTAAAAAACACCCCTGGGTGGAGATTTAAGATGCTAATGAGACATGGAATATATGAACATGCATGTACAGCTACTATGCATGTACACTCAGAGGACCACCCATAACATGCTTACTAGCAACACGTTTTCCCACCCCCTTATGAATAATTATGTAAGGCTCCCATAAAGGAGCCTTCCTAGTGCCAGTCTTTGCTGTCTCATCCTTATGAGCAGCCTGTCCTGAATCCTTTCTCAGGGTGTACTGTCGATTCTGTCCTTAACTTTCAAAATATTCTTTCTCCTTTGCAATAAATTGCTCTATGCTTCATCTCCTTTGCTGTGTGTCTCTTGTTTAAATTATTTTAAATTGATAAGATGTATTAGTCCATTTTCTTTTCTTTTCTTTTTTTTTTTTGAGACAGAGTCTCACTGTGTCACCCAGGTTGGAGTACAGTGGCATGATCTCGGCTCACTACAATCTCTGCCTCCCAGGTTCAAGCAATTCTCCTGTCTCAGCCTCCCAAGTAGCTGGGACTACAAGTGCATGTCACCACACCTGGCTAATTTTTGTATTTTTAGTAGAGATGGGATTTCACCATATTGGTCAGGTTAGTCTTGAACTCTTGAGCTTAGGTGATCCACCTGCCTCCGCCTCTCAAAGTGCTGGGATTATAGCTGTGAGCCACCACGGCCAGCAGTCCATTTTCATACTGCTATAAAGAACTGCCTGAGACTGTAATTTATAAAGGAAAGAAGTTTAATTGACTCATATTTTTGCATGGCTGGGGTGGCCTCAGGAAACTTACAATCATGGTGAAAGGCAAAGGAAAAACAAGGCACCTTCTTCACAAGGAGGCAGGAAGGAGAAGTGCTGAGCAAAGGGGGAAGAGCCCCTTATAAAACCATCAGATCTTGTGAGAACTCACTCACCATCATGAGAACAGCATGGGGGAAAAAGCCCCCATGATTCAATTACCTCCACCTGATCTTTTTCTTGACACTTGGGGGTTATGGGGTTTATAGGGATTAAAATTCAAGATGAGATTTGGGTAGGGACAGAAAGCCTAACCATATCAGAAGACAAGAACCAAGGTTTCACAATAGCCATCAACACTATTATGACAGAGTTGGAGTTGACTTGCTTAGGAACAAGACTGAATGTACAGTGCTGTGCTTTGAACCAAAAAGCAAAGCAATTTTGAACTCATCAATGGGGATTGACAGAAACACATATGCCACATCAAGAACTTCATAATAAGTTCCAGAATCTGTGTTGTTTCGTGCCAATTGGGATAATTCATCTCTCATGGCAGCTGTAATTGCAGGTACCACAATGTTCCACTGTCATTTGCCATGATTCATTATTTAAATGTGCTTTACAGTGAAGTTAAATGGAGCTATCATGTGACTACCACTTTTGTGTCCTTTAAATTTTGATGATGGCTTCAATCTTTGAAGGTACTCTTGGAATACAGTGTTGATTTTGATTTGCTATTTAGGCTGGGAAGAGCAATTACATGAGCTTCTGTTTGGCTCTTCCTAGCATGGTGGCTCTTATTTTACAAAACAAGAAACTGATGTGAAGTTTCTGTTAGGCCCTGGGTATATCTAGTTCCAACCATACACTGAGATATTGGAGAAATAGCCACAGGATGGGTCTAGACTCTCTGTGAGGAGGATTGGGTCAGAAAGTCATATATCACATGGCTTCCATATGAGCCTACTCTAAGAAACAGGTCATTGTATTTCAGGTCCCCTTGTGTGACCCAGATCTTGCATCCCAAATCCTGAAAAGGTCTCATTTCCCTTCCTGCCCCTGCCAGCATTCATTTACTCTCATCACAGGACCCATTGAGAAAGGATTGGAGGGATTTTCAGTGTGTACACTTGTGTTGGCATTCCAGGGTTCTTCAAGGAGGTTCAGCTTCTTTTTCAATCAATATGCTCTGGATCTATCAATAGGAAAATGGGTGATGTAACTCGATTTTTTAGTGACAGCTGATACCAACTTTCTGCTGGCCAGTTTCTGATTTTTTTTCTCAGTTGACAAACAACACCATAAAAAGCTGTCTATCTATCTTGCCCCTAGGAACACCATGACCTACTGGCCATTACCACAGACCCTGAAGATCAGGGTACTGGCTGCCACTCTGACCTTGCTGTTCATAGTGGTAATAATGTTCACTTTTCCTCTTACATTTAGGTGCTGCCACTGGGACTCTACAGTTTTGGAGTCCTATCATTCCTATTGACACTAAGAAACATGATTCTATGACACCATTTCCTGCAGTGAGCTTTATAAAGGACAGTTGTCACTGACCTCACTGGAAGTGAGCCCTTCTCACCACTGCATTCTTTTCAATACTTTAAAGGTGTTACTCTATAGTCTTCTGGCTTCCATAGTTTTTCACGTGAAGTCTGTTGTCCTTCTTGGTGTTTCTGTACACCTTCTGTCTTTGTGCTCTGGCTGCTTTTAAGATTTTCTCTTTGTCACTGGTGTTTGGAAATTGTATTATAAAATATTTTTATTTCCCTTCATACTTCCCATTATGGTACTCCTAATATATATGTTACGCTGCTTTATAATGTCTCAGTCACTGATTATCTATTTCAATTTTTAAAATCTGTGCTTTATTTTAAATTGTTTCCATTGCTCTGTTTTCTTTTTTTAATAGCAGAATATATTCATATATGATTTCTTTATAGGGAAAGGCTTCATAAACAAGTAGTAAAAAATCTCACAAAAGACAGGAGAAATATATTGTATCACCTTTAACTATATAACTGCTATACAGGATAACACACCATAAACATAGTTAAAAGATGAGCCACAGACTCAGAGAAGATATTTACAACAAAACAAAAAACTAGTATCCAGAATCTCTTTACTGTATTTGTGAGATAGTATATACTTGTAATAATTTGCTAATGTTGTTTTATATGATTGTATAAAGTCTGTATAAAACAGAACTTCAAAGAAAAGTGAGTGATTTGAATAAGCACACAAAAGAGGAAATCAGAATGGCCAATAAACATTAAAAGAGGCTCAGTCTCACTAGTAATCAGGGGAATGCAAATTAAAATCAGATACCTAATTTTTAGCCAATAAGATCAGAAATATCAAAAAGTTTAATTTAATCAGGCATTGGAGTAATTTCTGTTTTATAAAATATAAACTTGTGGCCTGGCACATGGCTCATTCCTGTAATCCCAGAGCTCTGGGGGGCCAAGGTGAGAGATCTCTTGAGGCCAGGAGATTGAGACCAGTTTGGGCAAAATAGGGAGACCCCATCCCTGCCAAAAAAAATTGAGAAAAGATAAACTTGTGATTGTATTAATTACATATGCATTCACTAACTAGACTATAAGTCATTTTCAATAAGCAAGCAATATCTTATCTATTCCACAAACCTAGTGCAATTCTGGGTGCACAGCAGGCCACCAGTAATTATTTGTTGATTTAGGGGTTAATCCACAACAGCTGAAAAGGCATCTCAAATATTAGAAAAGCTCAAAAAACTTTTAAAGTTAAAAGAGGTTACCATCTTCCAGATTATCACTGTGCCAATGCTTCAACCACGAAATGAAACCACCATCCTCAAAGAGGGAATTGGCATCTCAGTTATTAAGCACCGTAGTTTTACAGCACCGAAAGATGTCTGCCCCTTTCCTGCTGCCTGAGTCCACTCACAGGCTGCATATTTGTGTTATCTACAGGTGTTAAAGCCTCAAAAGGGCTCTGTGGGCCAAAACAATTACTAATCATTCAAACAAACTTAGCCTATTATTTTTTAATAAAGGGCTTCTCAGAGATTTTAATATGTTAAGGTACATTCTCTGAGATGATGATATAATATGCAATGATTTTCAAAATTATTTGAACCAAAAAACCTATTTTAATTTTCAGAGTCTCTGGCAGGACTCATAATCTGCACTTTGGGAAATCCTATTCTAGGAGAGCTTTGTATTTATTGAATTAAGAGACTAGTTTCTGTGCATTATTAAACAAATAAAAATTGTGACAGTAGTTTCAAGTAAATACAAATTAGTTCAATTATTTTGGAAAACTTTTTGATGTTATTCATTAAGGCTGGACAGCAATCCTTCTCTAGGTAGAACACTCAACATTAAAGTGTATCTACATAAGGACATTAAGAAATGTACAAAGGAGGCCCAAATCCTTCTGATTGAGGCCCCACTTCAAAAAATGTACATGAAAGTTCATTACAATATACTATTCATGATAGCTCCAACATGGAAACAACCCAAATATCTACCCATGGTAGAAAGAAAAATGTATGTAACAGTACATTATCCAATGTGAACAAACTACCATCTCATATGACATCATAGAGAATCTCTCAACTCTCTCAACTATAGTGTTGAGTGAAAGAATCGGCACATAAAGAATAGACACAATTCTATTTACACAGAGTTGAAAAGTGGGAAAACTAATCTATGGTGTTGGAATTTAGGACATTAACTTCCAGGGAGAGGGAGGAAATATAATTGGGAGGGGCTAAGGGGACTTTCCAGGTGCTGGCCATGTTCTGTTTCTTGACTTAGATGGTGGCTGTAGGTGTGTATAGGTGTGTTCACTCTAATAATTTACCTTAGCATTTATGCACTTTCCTTTTCATATGTCAGACTTCATTCAAAACATAAAAAATCTCAGCAGTCCAGTCAGTCATTCCGTGTATTTGTTATTGTGTGCACTCAGTGTTGATTGGTGTCATGCTTATCCCAGGGTCCAGCTGTGGCAAGAGCAACAGTAACTACTCCCGTCACCAGCTCGTGTAATCTTCATGAGGGCTCCACAAATTAAGGTGCTTTTAAAACGCCTACTATCCCCTTTCAATAGGTGAGAAAACTAAGGCTTAGGGAAAGTCAATTTTCCCAGAGTCACAGACTCATAAATGGTGACAAACTCAAACTGAACTCCAAATTTCACGCTCTTGGCTGCTAGATCCTAGGGAGTGTGCTGCCTGCCTGCTATGCTTCCTATGCTAAGGAGGAAGCCCTTCTGACCAGAGCTGCTTTGAGTGGCTTTTAATTTCTTTGTTTATGATTTTTAGTTTTGGCGAGTACAAAGTAGTATATATACCTATGGGGTATATGGGACATTCTGATACAGGCATGTAATGTGAAACAATCACATCAGGATAAATGGATCATCTATCATCCCAAACATTCATCTCTTGCGTTACGAACAATCCAATTATACACTTTTAGTTATTCTAAAATACAAGATTAAGTTATGATTGACTATAGTCACCCTGCTGTGCTATTAAATACTAGGTCTTAGTCATTCTTTCTATTTTTGCATACCTATTAAATATCCCCACTTACCACTCCCCACGCTGACTACTCTTCCCAGCCTCTGGTAATCACCCTTCTACTCTGTATCTCTATGAGTTCAATTGTTTTAAACTTTAGCTACCACAAATAAGTAAGAACAAGTGAAGTTTGTCTTTCCGTGCCTGGCTTATTTAATTCAACATAATGACCTCCAGTTTCATCCATGTTGTTGCAAATGACAGGATCTCATCTTTTTTCATGGCTGAATAGTACTCCATTGTGGATGTGTACCACATTTACTTTATCTGTTTATATGTTGATGAATATTTAGGTTGCTTCCAAATCTTTGTTTTTGTGAATAGTGCTGCAATAAATGTGGGCATGCAGATATTTCTTCCATACACTGATTTCCCTTCTTCTGAGTAAATACCTAGCAGTAGGGTTACTGGATCAAATGGTATCTCTATTTTAGTTTTCTGAGGAATCTCCAAAGTGTTCTTGTGGTTGTACTAGTTTACATTCCCACCAACTCTTGTATACAAGAGTTCCCTTTTCTCCACATTTCTTACAAGAATTTGTTATTGTCTGTCTTTTGGATAAAAGCCAGTTTAACTGGAGTGAGATAATATCTCATTGTAGTTTTGATTTACAGTACTCTGATGATCAGTGATGTTGAGCATCTTTTTATGTACCTGTTTGCCATTTGTATGTCACCTTCTGAAAAATGTCTATTCAGATATTTTGTCCATTTTTAATTGGATTGTTAAATTTTTTTTCCTATAGAGTTGTTTGAGCTTCTTATATATTCTGGTCCTTAATCCCTTGTCAGGTGGATAGTTTGGAAATATTTTCTCCCATTTGGTGGGTTGTCTTTTTACTTCATTGATTGTTTCCTTTGCTGTGCAGAAGCTTTTTAACTCTATGTGATCCCGTTTGTCCATTTTTGCTTGGGTTAACTGTTTTCATGTGGTATGGCTCAAGAAATGTTTGCTCAAACCAATGTTCTGGAGATTTTCCTCAATGTTTTCTTGTAGTAGTTTCATAGTTTGAGGTCTTAGACTCAAGCCTTTATCTGTTTGATTTGTTTTTTTAAATTAATATATGGTGAGAAATAGGGATCTTTTCATCTACTAACTTTGGGTCTGGTTTGCTCTTCTACTTCTTTCAGATGCATCATTAGGTTGTTTATTTAAAATTTTTCTTCTTTTTTGATGTAGGCACTCATAGCTCATTACTGCCTTCACGGTATTCCATAGGTTTTGGTATGTTGTGTTTCCCTTATCACTTGTTTCAAGAAATTTTAAAATTTCCTTCTTAATCTCTTCACTAGATTACTGATCATTCAAGAGCATATTGTTTAATTTCTGTGTGTTTGTATAGTTTCCAAAATTCCTCTTATTATTGGTTTCTAGTTTTATTGCACTGTGGTCAAAGAGGATTCTTGATATTATTTCAATTTTTGAATGTTTTAAGACTAGTTTTGTGGCCTAAAATATGGTCTCTCCTTGATAATGATCCATGTCCTGAGGAGAATGTGTGTTCTGGAGCCACTGGATGAAATGTTCTGTAAATATCTATTATATCCATTTGGTCTATAGGGCATAATGAGTCCAATGTTTCTTTGTTGATTTTTTGTCTGGATGATCTGTCCAAAGCCAAAAGTGGGGTGTTGAAGTCTATAGCTATTATTGTATTGAGGTCTCTCTCTCTCTCTTTAGCTCTAATAATATTTCCTTCATATATCTGGGTGCTCATTTGTTGGGTGCATATATATTTAAAATTGTTATGTCCTCTTGCTGAATTGACTGCTTTTTCACTACATGACCTTCTTTGTCTGTTTTTATAGTTTTTCTATTGAAAGCTGTGTAGCCTAATATAAGTATAATTACTCTTGTTTATTTTGTTGTTTGTTTGTTTGCCATTTGCATGGACTATCTTTTCCCAACCCCTTTAGCTTCAGTCCATGTGTGTCTTTACAGGTGAAGTATGTTTTTTGTAGGCGAAAAGTCATTGAGTTCATCAGGTCTTTTTTTTCCGTTTTGGTTCATTCAGCCAGTCTATTGTTTTTTGTTTTGAGAGCTTAGACCATTTACATTCAACGTTATTGTTGATAAGTAAGGACTTACTCCTGCATTTTGTTGTTTTCTGGTTGTTTTGTTGTCTTCTCTTCCTTTTTTCTTCCTTCCTATCTTCCTTTTAGCGAAGGTCTCTTTTTTTCCGGTGGTATGTTTTAATGTCTTGCTCTTTACTTTTTTGTGTATCCGTTGTATGTTTTTAGATTTGAGGTTACCGTGAGGCTTGGAAGAGTAAAGAGGACTTTATCTTGCAACTTGAATACGATTCTTTATATCTCTTTGACCATGTTCATGTTTTCCTTTATATTTCTGATTATATGGAACATGTTTATAACAGTTGTTTTACTAGCCTATTACGAAATTCTGCCATTTCTGAGTATTTTCTATTGGTTGATTTTTCTCATTGTTATGGGTCACGTTTCCTGCTTCTTTATATGCCTTGGGCAATTGGTCACTGAACACTGTAAATTTCATATTGGTAGGTATTAAATTTTATTGTATTTCTTCAAAGAGTATCAGGCTTTGTTCAGTCACTTAGTTAATTTACTTAGGATCAGTTTAACTCTTTAGTGGTTTGTTTGTAAGCACTGTTAGGGTGGGTCCAGACAAGCTTCAGCCAGGGCTAACTTAGAGTCACTACTAAGGTAATACTTTTCTAACAAGGCTTCCCAGTGCTCCATGTATTACAAAGTCTCTTCAATCTGGCTGATGGGGTGGTGATATCTCTCCACTCTTGCTGTAGGTTCCAGGAATTATTCATCCTACTTCTGTCTGGTGTTTCTTTCTCGAGCCTTGTGAGGTGTCACCACAAAAAGGTACTGATCACTACTCAGCCAAAGACACAAAGGGATCACTCTGCGAAAGTCCAGAGCTCACCCTCTGTGAAGCTCTCACCTCTTCAGTATTTTGCCCTACACATTTTAGTTGTCTTAGTTTCCCTAAAGTTTAGTTTCTGTTTCCTCAACTCAAGGTGACTTCTGGGCTCTGTTTGGGTACTCTTCCCTGTGCTGTAACCTGGAAATTGCTTATAGCAATAAGCTGGATCAATTGTAGGGCACAATTCACTTGTATCCTTCCTCTCAGGGATTATAGTTTTGTGCTGTCTATTCCCATATCTGAAAATAAATAATTCATTCTTCAATGTCCTCTGGATCCTCCTGGAGGACAGAATCATGTGGGGGGTTCTTAGGCTCTCATAAATATATTGTAGCATTTCCACTTCCATGAGCCTTTTGACCATTTCTTCAAAATACAGTAATGCAGTTTCAGCATCCCCATATATTTTATTCTAGGAGATTGCCATGTCAAGCCTATCCCAGCAGCATATTACGACCAGTTACAAAGGCTTTGTATGATATTAAGCCATGAATCATAGAAAAGTACTCCTATGTTAATACACTTTCTTCTATCCAAACTTACATTCTATCTTCCTTGTCCAACATCCTTCAGATATATCTCCCACATTTTCCTCTAAATCCTGCCAGTATGTAGTAGCATTACGGGTTTATGCTGAGGGAAAAAGAGGGTGAATATTGAGAAGGACAAATATCTGATGACTTTTTTTTTTTGGAGACGGTTCAGCCAGGCTAGAGTGCAGGGGTGCGATCTCGGCTCACTGCCAGCTCTGCCTCCCGGGTTCACGCCATTCTCCTGCCTCAGCCTCCAGAGTAGCTGGGACAACAGGCACCCACCACCACGCCCGGCTAATTTTTTGTATTTTTAGTAGGGACGGGGTTTCACCGTGTTAGCCAGGATGGCCTCGATCTCCTGACCTCATGATCCACCCACCTTGGCCTTCCAAAGTCCTGGTATTACAGGTGTGAGCCACGGGGCGTGGCCATCTGATGACATTTTTATAAGATCTCCCTCCAAGGAGGAGGAAGCTTTTCTTCTCTTACAAGGGGAAGGCAGTTGATTCTGCAACCTCAGAGGTCTCAGGGCATTCTAGTCCTTTACAATTCTTATCTGTGTCTACCCAGATGTTTCTAAGGTATCAAGATGCCTCTTTTTTTTTTCTATTAGGACTTGAATTGCCACAGGAGACATTTTGAGGCTGTGCATTCAGTTTTCTTTGCAGTTCTTATGCTCTTACAATTAAACCCTATCTCCATGAGTCATCTGACCATTTTTTTTTAAACACTGTGCCTTGTGGTTTAAGATGATGAGAGTCTCTTCATAAGCTGTCATGGAAGCTTCCTGGACTACACAAAATGCCTTGAGTTGATGGTTGACTTCAGTCTATGCTTTTCTTTTGTCAAGGCCTCTAAATCAGTTAAAAAAAACCACAGGCAACTTAACGATACTTATAATTACCTTTGGTCCCACATTTTCCAAATGCCAGGCTGCATAAACTGGTACTTCATCTTTTACCCACACCTCATCTATTTATAACTTAGTCAAGGACCTTAGCAGCTGTGATGCTCCTGAATTCTGGGGCTTCTTACCACTACTTCTAGCAATGCGGTTCTTGTTGTCTGACTGGCAAATGATTAACCCCCAATTTCCATATTCAGAGTATTTTCTGTAGAGCTACTCCTGGTAACAACATCTTCAACTGGGTTCCCCCAAAAGCAAAACCTGAGACTAGGGTAGTTTATTTGAGGGAGTGATCTTAGAGAGCGGTACTGAAAAGTCAGGGAAGCAAGAGTTTGAGGAATTCAGAGGCAGTGCAATAATGTGTTATCAAGTTCATCGACACTATGGGCAACTGGTGCTCAGTACTGCCTGGACGTTCTGAGGAGCCTGTAGGATGTATCTTCGAATTGCCTGGCTGAGGGATGAAAGTGAATGCTTCCTATCCCCCATTGATTGATGGTTGCTCAAAAGGTTATTAACTTCTCTGCGCTTCTGACTTGTGCCTTCATAAGTGCTAAGTTGGCTCCCATTAGTGTCCCAAGCCCTGGTGTCAGAGAATAAATGAGATGTGTAGCTCATGCTTGAAGTGAGGGAACATCAGCACAGGGTGGGAACAATGTGAGGAAGTGTTCGTCACAGCTGGGCTGGGATCAGATGTGAGGCTACAAGGATATGAGGTATACTGCAGGTATTTCATATAGGCATTAAGTGATTCAGAACTAATTTTAGCATTATAAAATTAGGGTTTCACCAGCTTGTAGTTTGACAGTATACTTACTTATAAAATGATTTTCACAACAATCTTTAAAGGTAGGTATGATCTCCATTCAACCTTGGAGGAAACTGAAGCTCAGTAAAATTAAACGACTTGCCCAAGATGCACAGTGATCAATTGCAAAGAATGAACTCTGTTCTGTCTCTGAAGTATGTGCACTGCCCATTATGTTACATAACCTTTCTTTATGGCTCCTATCAAGTTATTCTACATAAGAAACATCTTATGTGGGAAACACTTCAGTCTAGCAACTGGTTACTATAATGAAAAGAGGTAGTGAAACTGGATACTTTGCATTGACCAGTTTATATATTAATAACTTTGTGATGGTTCAATTAAAGATTTTATGAAAACCTTGGAAGAGTATGAAATAATTATACAGTGTTTATTATTTTAGCTCTCATTTATCTATTTTGGATACCTGAACTTACATGTTAAAGAACATAGAGTACATATAGTTAGGTTGGAACTCAGCTGGGATTCAACTTGTTTGCTGAAACTTCAGATACTATAAACTAGTATCCTGTGTAGTCAGAATTATATTATCTTGACCCATTAACTTTGCTTAGTGTCTATGTCATACTACATACTGATTTTATTAACTTCTAATCACTCTTGTTTCACTTATTTGAGAAGGGTAAAGCAGAATTTATCTGGAGTTTAAGATTAAGGCTGACATATTAAATCTGCTTGTTATTGTTTGTTTCTGATATTAAAAGAGACTTATTATTATGACCCCAGTCCATCCAAATTGTATACTATAATGGATTCTATATGCATAAATTAAGGGATCTAGATTTTAATAGTAAAACCATTTTATAGCAGCAGTAGTTTTATAAATGGATATTTTACCTATTAAACAAAATGTAATTGGAAAATAAAATACACTGTCATCCAAATAACAGCTCATGTTACAAATAATCATTTGGATGCAACCACAAGATTTTTCTGGCACAGAAGTAAATTAAACACTTCAGTAAACTGTCAAACTGATGAAAATCCTAACCCTGGGAATTTTGTTTTAATGGTGTAAGAATATGGACAACAAGATGTTTCTGTTCTTTTATTTTTATCAGAGTAAATGGAAGAATAGTGTCACAGACAAAGTTTCTCGAATTTTCCTGGGAAAAGGAGGTTATAGCAGTTAGAAATGCCAGCAGTAGCTTACACCAATAATTTATTAAGATTTTTGTTTTTACGTTATTGGCATTCCAGGGGTAGGTGGTTACTGTTATAGGCTCATTTTCTCAACTCTCCCATCAGGGACCCAGTTACTTTCTATCATTCTGAACTGTTATTCTTAGCACGTACACCTTCATTCTCCTGTTGGTTACCTCATGGTACAAGATGGCTGTTATCAGAAGGTCCAGCCATCAGGAAAAATGGGGAAGGAGCAGGACATGTATGATCCTTTATCAGGCCACTTTCACATATGTTTTCTAGATAAGGATTATATCACATGGCCATGTTTAGTTGCAAGGAGACTGGGAAAGTGAGGAACAGAATTGATTTGACTAATCACAACTAATCTCCAGAGAACAGGCAATTTCTGCTTCCAAGTAAAGTTAGATACTGTTCAGAAAAACAGGCTGAATATAAACCATTTGTGTTTTGGTCAGCAATATGTTCTGGTTTTGGTTTGTTGGGGAACAGGAAGCTTACTGAGGAAGGGAGACACCTGGAAGTGGTCTTAACCTGGCCATAAGGCCCATGACACTCTAATATTTTTTGGTGGGGTGTGGGTTTCTTTTTTTTCCAGAGACATCTATAAACATGACTTTGTTACTAAGCCAAAGCTAATTATCTTTCAAAGTGATCTTCAGTTTGCTATTAGCTTCTCAGAAAGAACAGTACGATTGTTAATAAGATTGAGACTCATAAACTACTGATGAGAACCAATGAGCTATTTTGTAACCTCATTTTTATAAATGACACAAGATTTTCACCCTAAGAGAAAGAGATGTATTGGGAAGACAAACAAAAAATCCAAAACTAGTCCTTTTCCTCCAAACAGAATCTCTTCCTTCTTTTCTTCTATCATGAAATATTGTTGCTAACCAAATATTTTTCTTTTAAAATTCTAGGAATCACTTTTTGGAAATCTGGAATTAGTGAACCCAAATGGTTGTTAATATTGTATTGCTGAAATAGTGAAGCAAAGTAAAATGATTAAAGATGATAGGGATTACCATATTTGTTAGCATATGTTTCCTAATAAGAAATAGTTTGCAGTTGATATGAGAAGATAGGAAGCTGTGAGATTACCTGACTGGATGGACATTCGCAGCACTGACACCGGCTGCTGAATTTCCAGAAATTTCTCCTGGCAAATCTCTGTGCTGAGAAAGGAGTAAACCAATTTACAGAAGAGGCTTACAAATCCAGACAGGAGCAGATGATGAAGAATCATGATAAACATTAACTCCTCAACTTACTTAAGCAACTAAGATTCAGTTAAACCCAATTCACACCTCTTTGGTAAGTCTGAAGTTTCAGAACTCTTGCTGCTAAAATTCAAATTACTGAGCCGTAGAAATTATTTTTCCTCCAATTGTGTGATGAAATATGGGAAAGATAGAAAAAGACACAAATGCATATGGTAATCAGGAAAAAATTCCCCTTCCCCATTTTCTCTTGAGTTAGATAAAAGCCAGAGCACTTGATAGAATAAGATACTGAGGGAACCAGTGTAGTCATCCAAAACAACAAAACGACTATTTTAATTCATAAAAAAATCTTCATTGTACTAGCCTTCATCATTAGGTATTCCTTCTAAAGTCACTTTAAAGGAAAAAGAACATGTTCAGACATAGTAAAAATAAACCAAAACAAAAAACAAACAAACAAAACAACAAACAAACAAAAAAACCAGGAAGGCAAAATTCCTTTAGATTAGGTTTTGGAGATTTTTATATTAAACCCATTTTGTAAATAAGTTTTTCACCTGATTTAAACTAATCGTTCTGTTATTCAAAAGTCTAGGTTGTTTTGCATTTTAAAATACAGCCGTTCCCCAGGGAACTGTCTCTGCGATTAGAGGTAGAATTTTAAATTCCCCTTTCCACAGATAGATGTGTAGAGGAAAGAACACCAAACTGAAAGAGCAGCTTGGCTCTGCCACCTATCAGATTATCAAATCTGTCTCCCTCTGGGCTTCACTCTCTCCTCTGTAATATGATAACTATCTAGATTGGAGTAGATGGTCTTTCAGTTTCCCTCTCTGAGTCTGTTTGGGGGCTGCTATAACAAATACCATAGACTGGGTGACTTAAACAACAAACATTTATTTTGCACAGTTCTGGAGGCTGGGAAGCTCAAGATCAACATGTTGTTGATTTGGCTCCTGGTGGGGGCTTGCTAGTTTTGGATATGGCTTGTTTATCCCTGTCAAATCTTATGTTAAAACTTACGGTGGTTTTGGGAGGGAGAACCTGGTAGGAGGTGCTTAGGTCATCATCAATGGCTAGGTGCTGCTCTTGCAGTAGTAAATTCTTGCTCTGGTGGGACAGGATTAGTACTCATGAAACTGAATTAGTTCCTGAGACAGTGGGTTGTTATAAAACTGAGACACCCCTCATGAAACTGCCTTTGCAAAGATTATGACAGTGAGAGAAGTCTGGCACGGCTCACTCCGTCTTGCCTCTAGCCTCACAGGCTGGCTGTCCCTGCTTATTCCTGGGCATAGACCAAGCTAACCATGGAAATAATTTAGTTTACAATCTAGTTGTGAAGCAAGGATAATAATAGTCCCTCCCCAAAACTGACCCCCTCCTTGTTTGGAGACTGAAACAGTCTTTGTAAGACTAACGAAACATTACAAGATCAGGATTATGGGAGGGGCCTGAATTCTGCTAAAATGTAGGTATAGTTAAATGATAAACAGCGGTTGTTTCCTAGCTTGTTTTCCTATAATCCCCTACTGCTAGGAGTCATGAAGCAGAGGCCACAGACTTGTGATTTCACCAATTACTCCTAGAGGTAACATCACTATCATAGAATGTAAGATTGGTCTTTTGAGATTTTTTAGACTTTTATATTCTGGTGACCAATTGATTTCACCCAGACCTATGCCTGATGACTCAATTGGTCCTGTGACCCCCTTCCAGAGGCTGACTCAGTGCACAAGAACCATTTTCCATACCCCTATAATTTCATCTCTAACCAATCAGCAGCACCCATTCCTAGCCCCCCAAGTTATCCATAAAAACCTTAGCCTGAGTTCTTGGGGAGGCTGATTTGAGTAATAAACTTCCTCTTGGTTAGCCATGTGTTAATTAAACTCCTTTGCCACAAAAACCTACTGTTACTGCATTAGCTTTTCGGGGCAGTGGGCAAGATGAACCCACTGGATGATTATGCTTGGGTTTGTTTCCTCTTCGCATATGTTCACTTCTCCTTTAACCTTCTATGTTATATTTAGACTAGCATAAGACCCTCAGCAGAGACTGAGCAGATGCTGACACCAGAATAGCTGAAAAACTGACTTTTGAGGGGGAGATTTGCATCTGTGGAGGAAATGAAGTGAAGTAAACAACAGAGAGAAACAGGCTTTCTGTAAAGCCCCCCTTATTGGGACCTGGGAAAGATGAATTGAGAGTCTGACAATTTAAAGCTCTGACAGAAATATTTACTGCTGGCTACCATTTATTTTTTTCTGAAGGCTGCTAACTGTGAGGTTTCATCTGCATGGTGAGACCCCTTTGCTAGCAAGGTGTTTCCTCTTCTCTTCCTTCCATAACCTGTTTTGCTGCCATAACCTATTTTGCCATACCCCCTTTCTTTCTGTAACCTCAAGATGGTATAAAAGCATTAACCTTCTTATATTTCTTTGAGTTTTACTATTTTATATGACTCTTGTGCACATATATGTATGTCATAAAATTTATATGCCCTTTTCCTACTAATCTTCCTAGTATCAGATTATTTTATAGACTCAAATTATTGAACCTTAAGGGGAAAAATACAAATTTCCCTATAAGTTTATAGCTAGAAGGAACTTGCCTTGACTCTCAAATGAGATTTTGGACTTTGGACTTTTGACTTGATACTGGGACTAGTGAACACTTTTGTAACTATTAGAAGAGAAAATTGTGTAACTGTGTTTTGAATGTGAGGATATGAGTTTTGGGGGGGCCAGGGGAAGAATGCTATGGCTTAGTTATGGCTTGCTTGTTCCCACCAAATCTCATGTTGAAATTCGATCCTCAACGTGGCAGTGTTGGGAGGTGGGGCCTGGTGGGAAGTGTTTGGACCATGGAGGAGGATCTGTCATGAATGGCTTATTGTTGTTCTCCTGGTAGTGGGTTCTCACTCTAGTAAGATGGAATTAGTTCTTGCAGGAACAGATTAGTTCCTGAGAGAGTGGGTTGTTGTAAGGCCAGAATGCTTCTTGATTTTAGTCCTGCTTTGCATGTGTCTACTTTTCCTTTGACCTTTTCTGCCATTTTTTGACGTAACATGTGGCCCTCACTGGAAGTTGAGCAGGTGCCAATGCCATGTTTCTTGTACAGCCTGCAGGATTATGAAATAAATAAACCTCTTTTCCCTACAAACTACCAAGTCTCAAGTATTCTCTTATATCAACACAAAAAGGACTAAGACAGGGCTCTTTTCTGGGTTTGAAGATAGTCATCTTCTTGCTTATCCTCACATGAGAAAGGGAGAGAGAGTTCATCTCTTGTGTCTCTTTTTATGAGGACTAATCCCATTCATGAGGGCTCTACTTTTATGACCTAATTACCTTTCAAAGGCCCCACCTCCAGATACCATCACATTGGGAATTAGGGTTTCAACATGTGAATTTGAGAGGACACACAGACATTCAGTCCATAGCACTTTTTCAGCCTCAGTATTCTGTGTTTCCCAGTCTCTGTGACACGGGCCTGTATGGTCTAGGCAGGTAACTTAATGGAAGAAAATGGGCAGGTTCAACTTAAGGCAAACTGAGGAGTGTGTGCCCAGGCTAAGGGACACAGCTACTACTCAGCTCAAGCCCACAGATGTGAGCAAGATTGCAAGGCTCACATTGTAATATCTCACAAGTCAATCTTTTTGCCCTTAGGTCTATTCTTCCACTCCCACCGCTTGGCTTTGAATGGTGCAGGCTCTCTATAGGCTGCCGTTTTCAGATTCCCATTTCAGCTGGCTTCTGTCTGGGTCCCACCAGTGGGAGGCACTGGTGGGAGACGGGGGTGAAGAAAAAGGGAGAATCTTGGCTGGGTCTAACCCTGCCTCTCAGCCTTGAACAATGCCTCCAGCAACATAAATATCTCCAAAAGGACTCCAGCTTTTGAGAGACAGGCCTATTACAACTCTGGCTTCCACTGAGTGACCTTAGTTCCCTCCTCATCCCTTCCTGCACACCCTATATCTGCCTCCTCCTCTCTCTCCAGTTTTGATGTGACAGTGGCTCCCTTTTGTTGCTAATGTCTATGCTCCCTCACAATTCCCTTTTTGTTTATCAGTTCTCCCTTCACCTAATTTTCTCCATTATGTACTTTGTGTGTCAAAGATTCAGAATTATTTCTTTTCTCTGAGGTTGGACTCTGACTGATGTAGGCTAGAAATACGAATTCTTGCCTGAAATCTTCCCATTTTTAAATGCTGGTGGATTAGTCAGAATTCTCCAGAGAAGCAGAACCAAAAGGATATTAATTAACTAATTAATTAAATTCTAAGGTATTTGCTCACATGACTATGGAGGCTGACAAGTCTATAATCTGCAGGGTGAGCTGGCAGGCTGGAGATCCAGGAAAGCCGATGTTCCATGTTCAGTCTAAAGGCAGTCTTCTCCAGAACCCAGAAGAGCCAATGTTGCAGACGAAGTCTGAAAGCAGTCTGTTGGAGAATTCTCTCTTGCTGGGGAATACTGGTCTTTCTGAAGGAGCCTACTCACATGGGGGAAACTTGCTTTACTCAAACCTGCTCAATGTTTCTCTTGTTCAAAAATACCCTCACAGAAACACCCAGAATAACGTTTGACCAGATATCTGGGCACAACACAGCTCAGCCAACTTGACACATAAAATAAACCATCACAGCTGGCAAACAATTAAAAACACCCACTGAGTCAAAGAAAATATGACTTCAGCTTCCAGGTAGGTTTGAAACTTCTGCTCTCTAAATGTAAATAGTCAAAGAAATAGACAAAGAAAGATTTTGGCAAGCTTATAGAGTGTCATGTCATGTGAAGTGTTCAACTTTGTATTCTTCCTAGGATAATTGATGCCAAGGAGTATTTGAGGAATATAAACTGTGTGAGAAGAAGAGCCTCTGTCATTGCAATCCTAGCACAGGGCCAGGCACTTAGTAAATGCACAATATATATCTGTTGAATGAATAAATAAAAGGACTTAAATTTAATTGGATAATTATTTAACAATCATCTGCTAGAGGCAAGGAACTGCATTAAGTGCTATTGGAAATTCAAAGATGTGTAAGACACACCTTTGTCCAAAGGCCCTTACAGTTTGGTAATGCATGTAAGGCTAAGTGATAAGAAATTTTTGTTTCTCTTGAGAAAAAATGACCAATGAATATATTATGGGAAATAGGTGTTATATACTTAGCCATATTTCCTTTTGATTAGGCTGTCTGGAAATGCAGAGCTAAATTCCCTATTCAAACCTGGTGGGAATACAGCAGTGTCCTAGAGCCAGCTTACATGTGCTTTTGTCCTTCTCCATGGTCCTTCTCCCTTCTCCTTACCCACCTATTCTAATGCATATTCCTGCAGGACTTGACTTGAAAAATGAACCTGTTATAGTTTTGTTGATTGGAGCCTCTGTAAGCTGACCCAGATCCTTTGTGGAATCAGGTAACCTGAAGTTTCTCTTGATTCAAAGGAGAATTGACTCTGGCTCTTTGGATTAGGGAAGTGTTTATCTCAGATGAAACTTGATAGTTGAATTTAATTTAGACAAGAAGGGACATCAGAATATGTTTTAGGAAGAGTGCAGCAAGACCAACAGCATGGAAAAGGAGAAACAAGCAGAGTTTGTGCACCAAGATCCACTGGAGCACATAATTCTGAAGAAGGGAAGAGAGGAGTGAGCTTACAAGGACTACACTGACTGAGCTTAAGGAACAGAGTGAGGAGTTGGAATTTAATTCCGTGACTGAAACTACTGAAGGACTGGTGAAATGGAGAATGACCTGAGCTGAGGTGGTGCCTGGGGAAAAAACGAATTGAACTATCCGGATGATGCCTAGGAATGCAGTAACTTGATCTTAGAGATTACTATAATGGTTTAAGCAGACGATGCGAATGTCTGTCAGGTCACAAAGGTGGGAAGTTGGGGGCATATCTGAGAGTCACGGTGGAGATAGGATGAGTAAGTTATTAAAGTTGATTAAATAGGGAATAGTAGGAGAGGTTGGTAGCCACTCTGAAAGTCTGAGTGGGTGCTTTGGGGGTTGAACAGCGCCATTTTTTTTCTTTATTTAAAAAAGGGTTAGGAAAAGGTGGAGGAAAAATAAGGTGTTCACACTGGAAATTATCTTGCTGCAGGTATGTCCTTAGCTTTCTAGTACAACATGGGGTTTCAAGCTGATATTTCAGGTATACCTTCTTAAGCCCCTTAAACTGAGTGAAATGAATAGAGCCAGTAGTTCTGTGGAATACACATTCAGACCAAAGGAGAAGTTGATACCCTGTGGGAGATAAAGGGGATGCTGACTTTCCTCTTTACTGATTGCTGAGGGCAAACCTCTCAAAAAAGTTTGAAACATAGGATTATAACGGTGTCACTAGAACTCACAGTAAGTAGTGATGTGAGATATAAAGCTAAGAGTATTGACTCTGGACCTGGTTTTTATATCTTTTTTTCTCTGTTGACTTTGGTAAGTCTGATTCTCAGTTTTCTTTTCTAGTAAACTGAAGATTATGAGACTTTCCTCAAAGGGCTGTGATGAGGATTTTACGAGAAAAAGTATTTCACATAGACAGGAGTCCCAAACCTTCCTTCTTTGATCTTATTCCCAAAACCCAGAGCCTGATGTGGGAAATCCTATTCACACGATTCCTTGAGGGAGCGCTCTCAAAAGGGAGTGAGATAAACAGGATAGGGCAAAGAGGAAAAATCAGCAAGAATATCCTGTCAAGTGGAGACTCTCTTCAGTCTCATTCCTCAGGAAAGTTCTGGAACACAAATTGTGCCTTTTGATTATATGGATAAATTGCATAGTGGTGAAATCTGAGATTTTAGTGCATCTGTCATCTGAGTAGTGTACATTGTACCCAATATGTAGTTTTTTATCCCTCATGTTGCACTCAGCCTTCCCTCTTCTGAGTCTCCAATGTCCATTATACCACCTCTATGTGCCTTTGCATACCCAAAGCGTAGCTCTCACTTGTAAGTGAGAACATATGGCATTTGGTTTTACATTTTTGAGTTACTTCACTTAGAATAATGGCCTCCAGCTCCATCCAAGTTGCTCAAAAACACATTACTTTATTCTATTATATGGCTGAGTAGTATTGCATGGTGTGTATACCACATTTTCTTTGTCTGCTAATCAGCTGGTGGGCACTTAGGGTGGTTTCAGATCTTTGCAATTGCAAATTGTGCTGTGATAAACACATGCTCCACATACACTCCAATATGTATTGTTTTTTGACTTTTTAATAATGGCCATTCTGGTTGGGGTAAGGTGGCATCTCATATTAATTTCTATTTCCCTGATGATTAGTGATGTGGAGCATTTTTCATACATTTCTTTGCCATTTGTATATCATTTTTTGCAAAATGTCTATTCATGTCATTTGCCCACTTTTGGATAGGAGTATTTAGTTTTTCTTGCTGATTTGTTTGAGTTCTTTGTAGATTCTGGATATTAGTCCTTTGTTGGATGCAAACCCATTCTGTGGGTTGTCTGTTTACTCTGCTATTATTGTTTTTGTTCGTTTTTTCTGTGCAGAAGCTTTTTAGTTGAACTAAATCCCTTTTGTTGTTGTTGTTGTTGTTATTGCATTTGCTTTTGGGGTTTTAGGCATAAATTATTTGCTTTGGTCAGTGTCCAGAAGAGTTTTCTCTAGTTTTTCTTCTAGAATTTTTATGGTTTCTGGTCTTATATTGAAGTCTTTAATCTATTTTGAGTTGATTTTTCTATGTGGTGAGAGATAGGGATCCAGTTTTATTTTCTTACATATGGCCATTCAGTTTTCCCAGTACAATTTATTGAATAGGGTGCCTTTTGTGTACTTTGTCAAAGATCGGTTGGTTGTAAGTATTTGGATTCATTTCTGGGCTCTTTATTTTTTGTTCCATTGCTCTATGTGTCTATGTTTATACCAGTACCATGCTGTTTGGGTTACTATAGCCATGTAGCATAATTTGAAGTTAGGTAATGTGATGCCTCTGGATTTCTTCTTTTTGCTTAGGATTACTTTGCCTATTCAGGCTCTTTTTTTGGTTCCATGTGAATTTTAGGATTGTTTTCTCTAATTGTATGAGAAATGATGTTGATATTTTGATAGAGATTGCATTGAATATGTAGATTGCTTTGGCACTATGGTCATTTTCATGATATTGATTCTTCCAATCCATGAGCATGAGATGTATTTCCATTTGTTTGTGTCATCCATGATTTCTTTCAGCAGTATTTTGGAGTTGTTGTAGAGATATTTCACCTCCTTGGTTTAGGTATTTTATTTTATATCTTTTGCAGCTGTTGTAAAAGGGATGGATTGACTTCTTTATTTGATTTTAGCTTGGTTGCTGTTGGTGGATAGCAGTGCTACTAATTTGTGTACATTGATTTCGTAACCTGAAACTTTGCTGAATTTGTTTATCAGGTCTAGGATCTTTTGGAAGAGTCTTTAGTGTTTCCTATGTATATAGTCATATCACTGGTGAACAGTGATAGTTTGACTTTCTCTTTTCCAATTTTGATGCCTTTTATATATTTCTCTTGCCTGGTTCCTCTGGCTAGGACTTCTAGTACTATGTTGAATACAAGTGGTGAAAGTGGGCATCCTTGTATTTTTCCAGTTCTCAGAGGGAAAGCTTTCAACTTTTCCTCATTCAGCATGATGTTGGCTGTGGGTCTGTCACATATAGCTTTTATTATTTTGAGGCATGTTCCTTTTATGGCTAGTATATTGAGGAATTTTATCAGAAAGAGATGCTGGGTTTTATTGAATGGTTTTTCTGCATCTATTGAGATGATTATATGGTTTTCGTTTTTAATTTTGTTTATGTGATAAATCACATTTATTGACTTGCATATGTTGAACTATCCCTGCATCCCTGGGATGAAACCCACTTGATCGTGGTAAATCATCTTTTTGATGCACTATTTGCTAGTATTTTCTTGAGGATTTTGCATCTATGTTGATCAAGGATATTGGTCCATAATTTTCTGTTTTTGGATGTCCCTTCCTGGCTTTGGTATCAGGGTGATATTGGCTTCATAGAATGAGTTAGGGAGGATTTTCTCTTTCTCAATCATTTGGAATAGTTTCAGTATGATTGGACCAATTTTTCTTTGAATGTCTGGTAGAATGTGGCTCCGAATCAAAAAAGCCCATTTGACCCTGGGCTTTTTTGTTGTTGTTGGCTAATGTTTTGTTCCTGATTCTATCTCACTGCTTGGTATTGGTCTGTTCAGGATTTCTATTTTCCCTTATTCAAGCTAAGAGGATTTTATGTTTCCAAGAATTTGTCTATTTCCTCTAGGTTTTCTAATTTGTGTGCATAGAAGTGTTCATAGTAGTCTCAAATAATCTTTTTTTTGTGGTGTTGGTTGTAAAATCCCCATTTTCATTTCTGGTTGAGCTTAAACTAGCTAATGGTTCTATCGATTTTGTTTATCCTGTAGAAGAACCGAGTTTTCATTTAATCAATCATATATATATATATGTTAATATATATATTAAATATATATCATATATATATCATATATATATCTAGTTTGTTGAGGAATTTTATTAGAAAGGGATGCTGGATTTTATTGACTGCTTTTTCTGCATCTATTGAGATGATCGTATGTTGGTTTCGATCTTATTTTGTTCTTCTCTGATCCTTGTTATTTATTCTGATAACTTTGGTTTGGTTTATACTTGTTTCTCTAGTTCCTTGAGATGTGATATTAGGTTGTCAATTTTTGATTTTTCAGACTTTTTGATGTAGGCATTTAATGTCATAAGCTTTTTCCTTAGAACTGCTTTTGCTGTACCCCAGAGGTTTTGACAAATTGTGTCACTGTTATTATTCATTTTGAAGAACTTTTTAATTTCTATCTTGATTTTATTGTTAACTCCAAAATCACTCAAGAGCAGACTGTATGATTTCCATGTATTTGTACAGTTTTGAAGGTTCCTTTGAAATTGATTTCTGGTTTTATTCCACTGTGGCCTCAGAATATATTTGATATGATTTTCATTTTTAAAAATTTATTAACACTTGTTTTGTGCCTATCATATGGTCTATCTTAGAGATTATTTCATGTGTTCATGAGAAGAATGTATATTCTGCAATTCTTGTGTAGAATGTTCTGTAAATATCTGTTAGGTACATTTGTTCTAGGGCACAATTCAAATCCAGTATTTCTTTGTTGACTTTCTGTCTTGATGATCTGTCTAATGCTGTCAGTGGAGTACTGAAGTCCCCCACTATTATTGTGTTGTTGTCTATCTGTTTTCTGAGGTCTAGTAGTAATTGTCTTATGAATTTGGGAGTTCCAGACTTAGGTCATACATATTTAGAATTGTAATATCTTCTTCTTGTATTGTTTTATCATTATATAATGACCTTCTTTGTCTCTTTTTTAAACGGTTGTTGCTTTAGTTGTTGCTTTAAAGTCTGTTTTATCTGATAGCTACTCTTGTTCGCTTTTGATTTGCATTTACATAGAATATCTTTTACCTTGTGTCTGTAAGAATCTCTTAATTGTTAGGTGTGTCTCTTGAAGACAGCAGATATTTGTTCGACCATTTTTTTAATCCATTCTGCTATAATCTGCATCTTTTAAGTGGAGCATTTAGTTCATTTATATTCAACATTAATATTGAGACATGTGGTATTGTTCCAGTCATCATGTTGACTGCTACCTAGTTACTTTGTTTTCTTCCTTGTGGTATTGTTTTAGAGGTCCTGTGAGTTTTGTGCTATCAAGAAGTTCTATTCTGGTGGATACTGACATTTTGTTTCAAGATTTAGAACTCCTTTTAGCATTTCTTGTAGGACTAGTCTGGTAGTGCCAAATTCCCTCAGCATTTGCTTGTCTGAAACAGACTTTATTTGTCCTTCATTTATAAAACTTAGTTTTGCTGGATGCAAAATTCCTGGCTGAGAAGTTTGTCTGTTTCAGGAGGCCAAAGATAGAAACCTGATTCCTTGTGGCTTGTAAGGTTTCTGCTGGGAAGTTTGCTGTTAGTCTGATAAGTTTTCTTTTGTAAGTTACCTGTTTTTGTCTCTCTATTCTTGGAATTCTTTCCTTCATGTTGAGTTTAGATAGCCTGATAACTAGACGCCGTGGTGATGTCTTTTTTGCAATGAATCTCCTAGGATTTTTTTCAGCTTTTTGTTTTTGGATGTCTAAACTTCTAGCAAGGGTAGAGCAGTTTTCCTCAATTATTCTCCTAAATAAGTTTTTCAAACATTTTGCTTTTTCTTTTCTTTCAGGAACACCAAACATTGTTAGGTTTGTCCATTTTACATAATCCTATATTTCTTAGAGACTTTTTTCATTTTTTAAAATTCTTTTTTATTTTTGTCTTATTGCATTGTTTCCAAACCCTTGTCTTCCAGCTCTGAAATTCTTTCTTCCTACTTGGTCTAGTCTATTGTTAAAACTTTCCACTGCATTTTGCAATTCCCTAAATGTGTCTTTCATTTCTAAAAGTTCTAACTGTTTTTTCTTTAAAATCTCTATCGCTTTAGAAATTTTTTCATTCATATTCTGAATTGTTTTCTTAATTTCTTTATGTTGGTTTTCACCTTTCTCTTTTATCTCCCTGAGTAACTTCATAATCAACCCTTTGAATTCTTTCTCTGGTATTTCAAAGATTTCATCTTGGTTTAGATCCAGTGCTGGAGAGCTGGTGTGATATTTTGGGGATGTTATAAAACCCTGTTTTTCTGGTTTATTCTCATTTAGACCTACTATTTCTTCTAATTATTTTTAAACTTATTTTTTATTCCATAGTGAGGGTTTTTATTTCTTTTTTTCCTCTTGAGGATGTGATTTTAATGTTTATAGTGGATTATAACCTAATTCAGCTCTGAGTGCTTCTAAAAGCCTCTAAAGGTGAAGACTTTGTATGAGTTCCTTGGCTACAGAGTTTTTGTATGATGGCTTTCTCAGATGCTGGCCCTAGTAGTGATGTGCTTGGTGTGTAAGCAGGTTCATTGTCTCCTGTGGGGTTGGAATGGCAGAGGTCTCATGGAGCTTATCTCATTCCCCAGTGGTGTGTATTATTTATTTATTCCAAATATTTTATTCACTGGGTTGAGCAGTTTAGGCCAGTAGGATGTGTCCATGGGTATAAACCAGCTGTGGCAAACACAAGTAGGTCAATGTAATGCTCTGTGGTGGGCAGAGGTCCCAGCCTTGACAGAGGAGGCTGGGGGAGCTCTTAGTGAAATGCACCAAGATCTTTTCAGTGGGAAGGGAAGCAGCCACCTGGGCTGCCCTGCCAGGCCATCAGGAAAGCAAGCTATCTCTCGATCACACTCTTGACCCACAGTGTTCCAGCTATTCAGATCAGACAGGCACTTCCTTTCATCTGCAGGAATGCTGATTTTCCATGTCGAGAGGGATTGTGACACTACCTCTTGTGCAAACCTGAACCTGGAGGACACTCCTGTGGAGATGCAGTCACCCTGAAGCATTTCAGAAAGCCTATCTACAGGTGTACTCCCACCCAGCTCCCATGAGAGAAGCCCAACTGTGTCTACAGTGGTGGGCAAGAGTAGAAAAAGTCTTGTTCTGCAAGACCCTTCATGAGCACCAGTGCTGTCTTCCTGTTAGGATAGAGCTGCAGACTTTTCCCACTGAGCTCAGCACTGCACTTGTGCATCTGCTGAAATAAACTTCTTACAAGCCTAAAGTTCTGGGACTCAAGATCTGTCATCTGGATTCTTTTGTCCCACAGGGCGCTTCCTTGATGCAGTGAACTCTCCTTGCCCCTAACAGTAGGAGTCCCTAAGGGCCAGACTACAGTGAATCCTGCTGCTCCTCTGGGTCTAGCCACCCAGTGGGGTGCTACACTCCAGGCTGGTGCTGGGGAATGGCTGCAAGGAATCCAGTGATGTAACCTATCCTCTAGTCTTTCAGCAATGGGTTCCAGCACCACTTCTGATGGGATTGGCAGGAGAATGATAGACTCTGAGATTTCTTTGGTTATAAATATCCTTTCTGTGTCGACTTTCTCAAATGCCAGTTGTAGTGGTAATGAACTGGTCGTGAAGACAGACTCAGGACCTTCTGGTTAGCCAGGGTGACACAGGAAATGGTGATAGCTGAGATCATACAGAAGTTTTCTCCTTCCTGGGTGCTGTTATGCGTGCAGGTGTTGTTACTTGGCTTCTAGCCAGGAGGTGGTGTTTTTATAAAAGAGCACCAGCTGTGATGGTAGTGGTAGGATTTGTGCTTGTCTTGTTACTTAGGGGAGGTACTCTGGGGTCTCAAACAGTGGGTGGGGCCACAGATCTCCCCCAGATTCCTGTCTTTTGCATTAAGCTACCAGGGTGGGTAGAGGGGCAAAGTTAGGTGGGGGCTGGGTTAGGCAAGTCCACATCAAGCTTGGCCTCTGGGCAGAAGCAGTCACTCCAGTGGGGTTTGGATGGCAGTTTTCTGACTGCTGAAGTAATGTTCCAGCGAGGAGTGCAGCTGTCTCTGTTGCAGAGAAGAGTCCACATGGGAGTGGGGAGCAGCAGGCAGCAGTAAGCCCCACCCAGCTCCCACACTCTTGGCAAAGCAGGTCTCACACATGCAGTGTTCCACTAGCAGCAGCTAGCTCGGTTCCAGGGAGTCTGCACTCAGAACTCAAAACTGCGCCAGGCCTTAAGCCTTCCTCAGCGAGACAGAAACCTTGCCTTTCAGGCCACACTAGTATTGGTCCACGTATGAAGTTGGGGCATCCAGCTCCTATGCTCATGCATACAGTATACTTCCCATTTACCCCTCGGCCCTAGCCAAAGGGCTTCATCTTCACTTGAGATTATGTTGCCAATCTCAGTTGGGAGCTTCTCTCAACCTGTGACCACCACCTGAGTTAGCTGGAAGACTTCTATGAAGTCCCTTGCGATGTAGGATCAGAAATGGCTTCCCTCTATTCCCACTGGTGTCTGGGTGTGCATGCAAAGCACCTCCTGATATTGTTCCTTCTTATATACTCCCCTCACTCACTAATTCACCTCCAGTGCTGGGTAGGGTTAAGGCCTTCCCCCGTGGCCTGGATTGCCAGGTTCCCCAGTGGGAGTGTACAGGCAGTTTCTCCCCGCTCACACTCTAGGAACTTATGGTTTTCTTCCTGAAAAGTGTAGGCTGCAGCCCGCTGTTTCCTTCAAAGGGTCTGTGGTTGTTTTCAGTTTTCCTGTTAAGTTCCTGTGTTGCTTTTTGGAAAAAAAAAGTTTATAGCATGAATCTCTACACATAATTTTGTCTTTCCAAGTGGAAGTTGTGTGCTAACCATGCCTCCAATACACTATCTTGGAAAAAAACTAAAACAACAACAATAACAACAACAACAAAACCTTATGCTTATTTTATGGATGAAGACAAAACTTCGCTGTTTGAAAACATTTGCTGGCTTACCACTGCTTATAGAACAATATCCACATTCCTTGACTTGATGCACAAGCCTCTTCTATTATTTTCTATTTATTCTCTTGTACCCTTACGCTTTAGGCTTCCTCCAATTTGGACTCATTTATTCAGCAAATATTTGTTGAGCACCCACCATGGACAAGGCACCATGTTGTGCATCAGCATAGAGTGGGGAATCAGAGAACTTTCTGTGTCCTTATGGTGTCCACTCCACTGCTAACACTCTCTTTTCCATAAATTCCCTGGGATTGTGTCTTTGTTCTTTTTGTCCACTGCCTGCAGTGTCTTCCCTTCATCCTCTCATGAGAAAATGATCACTCACTCCTTATGGCTATCTCCTCTGAAGTTATTCTTGATTCTTCCTTCCCCATGTATTTCTATTGTAATTATCAAATTGTATCTTGTATTCTAGCTAGTTTTGAAAACTCGAATTAGTCAAAATACTCAACTATAAACACCCCATCAACAGGGATCATATCTTATTCACCTTTTAATTCTTGCTGCCTGGCACAGTGCCTGGCATGGTGTAGGAATGAATAGAGATCATTGGACTGATAAGGGCAATGACACAGTCTTCGGCCTCCTGGTCCAGTGATCGACCTCCTCCACATTTTTTTTTCTCATTTATAGTGAGTAATGTGTCCACCAAGTCCAAGAAAACATCCATTGCCAATGATGTGAAAGTCTTAGAATAGCTTGAATAGAAGTCAATCTGTGAGAGTTTCCTCATGTTCAATGAATCATTTACTGAGAAACATGGGATTAATTTTACTCTCAATTTTTGAGTGTGTTCATTTGTTAATGTTTATTAATATTTTATTTACTTATTTTGATAGGAAACCTTGGTTATTTTAATTTGTGTTTATTTTTATTTTAAGCTTTCAGGGACTGCTTTGAGGAGAATGAAAGTAACGGATTTTCTTTCTTTTTTTTTTTTTAATTTATTTATTATTATTATACTTTAAGTTGTAGGGTACATGTGCATAACGTGCAGGTTTCTTACATATGTATACTTGTGCCATGTTGGTCTGCTGCACCCATCAACTCGTCATTTACATCAGGTATAACTCCCAATGCAATCCCTCCCCCCTCCCCCCTCCCCATGATAGGCCCCGGTGTGTGATGTTCCCCTTCCTGAGTCCAAGTGATCTCATTGTTCAGTTCCCACCTATGAGTGAGAACATGCGGTGTTTGGTTTTCTGTTCTTGTGATAGTTTGCTAAGAATGATGGTTTCCAGCTTCATCCATGTCCCTACAAAGGACGCAAACTCATCGTTTTTTATGGCTGCATAGTATTCCATGGTGTATATGTGCCACATTTTCTTAATCCAATCTGTCACTGATGGACATTTGGGTTGATTCCAAGTCTTTGCTATTGTGAATAGTGCTGCAATAAACATACGTGTGCATGTGTCTTTATAGCAGCATGATTTATAATCCTTTGGGTATATCCCCAATAATGGGATGGCTGGGTCATATGGTACATCTAGTTCTAGATCCTTGAGGAATCGCCATACTGTTTTCCATAATGGTTGAACTAGTTTACAATCCCACCAACAGTGTAAAAGTGTTCCTATTTCTCCACATCCTCTCCAGCACCTGTTGTTTCCTGACTTTTGAATGATCGCCATTCTAACTGGTGTGAGATGGTATCTCATTGTGGTTTTGATTTGCATTTCTCTGATGGCCAGTGATGATGAGCATTTTTTCATATGTCTGTTGGCTGTATGAATGTCTTCTTTTGAGAAATGTCTGTTCATATCCTTTGCCCACTTTTTGATGGGGTTGTTTTTTTCTTGTAAATTTGTTTGAGTTCTTTGTAGGTTCTGGATATTAGCCCTTTGTCAGATGAGTAGATTGCAAAAATTTTCTCCCATTCTGTAGGTTGCCTGTTCACTCTGATGGTAATTTCTTTTGCTGTGCAGAAGCTCTTTAGTTTAATTAGATCCCATTTGTCAATTTTAGCTTTTGCTGCCATTGCTTTTGGTGTTTTAGACATGAAGTCTTTGCCCATGCCTATGTCCTGAATGGTACTACCTAGGTTTTCCTCTAGGATTTTTATGGTATTAGGTCTAACATTTAAGTCTCTAATCCATCTTGAATTAATTTTCGTATAAGGAGTAAGGAAAGGATCCAGTTTCAGCTTTCTACTTATGGCTAGCCAATTTTCCCAGCACCATTTATTAAATAGGGAATCCTTTCCCCATTTCTTATTTTTCTCAGGTTTGTCAAAGATCAGATGGTTGTAGATGTGTGGTATTATTTCTGAGGACTCTGTTCTGTTCCATTGGTCTATATCTCTGTTTTGGTACCAGTACCATGCTGTTTTGGTTACTGTAGCCTTGTAGTATAGTTTGAAGTCAGGTAGCGTGATGCCTCCAGCTTTGTTCTTTTGACTTAGGATTGTCTTGGAGATGCAGGCTCTTTTTTGGTTCCATATGAACTTTAAAGCAGTTTTTTCCAATTCTGTGAAGAAACTCATTGGTAGCTTGATGGGGATGGCATTGAATCTATAAATTACCTTGGGCAGTATGGCCATTTTCACGATATTGATTCTTCCTATCCATGAGCATGGTATGTTCTTCCATTTGTTTGTGTCCTCTTTTATTTCACTGAGCAGTGGTTTGTAGTTCTCCTTGAAGAGGTCCTTGACATCCCTTGTAAGTTGGATTCCTAGGTATTTTATTCTCTTTGAAGCAATTGTGAATGGAAGTTCATTCATGATTTGGCTCTGTGTTTGTCTGTTATTGGTGTATAAGAATGCTTGTGATTTTTGCACATTAATTTTGTATCCTGAGACTTTGCTGAAGTTGCTTATCAGCTTAAGGAGATTTTGGGCTGAGACAATGGGGTTTTCTAAATATACAATCATGTCATCTGCAAACAGGGACAATTTGACTTCTTCTTTTCCTAACTGAATACCCCTGATTTCTTTCTCTTGCCTAATTGCCCTAGCCAGAACTTCCAACACTATGTTGAATAGGAGTGGTGAGAGAGGGCATCCCTGTCTTGTGCCAGTTTTCAAAGGGAATTTTTCCAGTTTTTGCCCATTCAGTATGATATTGGCTGTGGGTTTGTCATAAATAGCTCTGATTATTTTGAGGTACGTTCCATCAATACCGAATTTATTGAGCGTTTTTAGCATGAAGGGCTGTTGAATTTTGTCAAAAGCCTTTTCTGCATCTATTGAGATAATCATGTGGTTCTTGTCTTTGGTTCTGTTTATATGCTGGATTATGTTTATTGATTTGCAAATGTTGAACCAGCCTTGCATCCCAGGGATGAAGCCCACTTGATCATGGTGGATAAGCTTTTTGATGTGTTGTTGAATCCGGTTTGCCAGTATTTTATTGAGGATTTTTGCATCGATGTTCATCAGGGATATTGGTCTAAAATTCTCTTTTTTTGTTGTGTCTCTGCCAGGCTTTGGTATCAGGATGATGTTGGCCTCATAAAATGAGTTAGGGAGGATTCCCTCTTTTTCTATTGATTGGAATAGTTTCAGAAGGAATGGTACCAACTCCTCCTTATACCTCTGGTAGAATTCAGCTGTGAATCCATCTGGTCCTGGACTTTTGTTGGTTGGTAGGCTATTAATTATTGCCTTAATTTCAGAGCCTACTATTGGTCTATTCAGGGATTCAACTTCTTCCTGGTTTAGTCTTGGAAGAGTGTAAGTGTCCAGGAAATTCTCCATTTCTTCTAGGTTTTCCAGTTTATTTGCGTAGAGGTGTTTATAGTATTCTCTGATGGTAGTTTGTATTTCTGTGGGGTCGGTGGTGATATCCCCTTTATCATTTTTAATTGCGTCGATTTGATTCTTCTCTCTTTTCTTCTTTATTAGTCTTGCTAGTGGTCTGTCAATTTTGTTGATCTTTTCAAAAAACCAACTCCTGGATTCATTGATTTTTTGGAGGGTTTTTTGTGTCTCTATCTCCTTCAGTTCTGCTCTGATCTTAGTTATTTCTTGCCTTCTGCTAGCTTTCGAATGTGTTTGCTCTTGCTTCTCTAGTTCTTTTAATTGCGATGTTAGAGTGTCAATTTTTGATCTTTCCTGCTTTCTCTTGTGGGCATTTAGTGCTATAAATTTCCCTCTACACACTGCTTTAAATGTGTCCCAGAGATTTTGGTATGTTGTATCTTTGTTCTCATTGGTTTCAAAGAACATCTTTATTTCTGCCTTCATTTCGTTATGTACCCAGTAGTCATTCAGGAGCAGGTTGTTCAGTTTCCATGTAGTTGAGTGGTTTTGATTGAGTTTCTTAGTCCTGAGTTCTAGTTTGATTGCACTGTGGTCTGAGAGACAGTTTGTTATAATTTCTGTTCTTGTACATTTGCTGAGGAGTGCTTTACTTCCAATTATATGGTCAATTTTGGAGTAAGTACGATGTGGTGCTGAGAAGAATGTATATTCTGTTGATTTGGGGTGGAGAGTTCTATAGATGTCTATTAGGTCTGCTTGCTGCAGAGATGAGTTCAATTCCTGGATATCCTTGTTAACTTTCTGTCTTGTTGATCTGTCTAATGTTGACAGTGGAGTGTTGAAGTCTCCCATTATTATTGTATGGGAGTCTAAGTCTCTTTGTAAGTCTCTAAGGACTTGCTTTATGAATCTGGGTGCTCCTGTATTGGGTGCATATATATTTAGGATAGTTAGCTCTTCCTGTTGAATTGATCCCTTTACCATTATGTAATGGCCTTCTTTGTCTCTTTTGATCTTTGATGGTTTAAAGTCTGTTTTATCAGAGACTAGGATTGCAACCCCTGCTTTTTTTTGTTCTCCATTTGCTTGGTAAATCTTCCTCCATCCCTTTATTTTGAGCCTATGTATGTCTCTGCGTGTGAGATGGGTCTCCTGAATACAGCAGACTGATGGGTCTTGACTCTTTATCCAGTTTGCCAGTCTGTGTCTTTTCATTGGAGCATTTAGTCCATTTACATTTAAGGTTAAGATTGTTATGTGTGAACTTGATCCTGCCATTATGATATTAACTGGTTATTTTGCTCATTAGTTGATGCAGTTTCTTCCTAGCCTCGATGGTCTTTACATTTTGGCATGTTTTTGCAATGGCTGGTACCGGTTGTTCCTTTCCATGTTGAGTGCTTCCTTCAGAGTCTCTTGTAAGGCAGGCCTGGTGGTGACAAAATCTCTAAGCATTTGCTTATCTGTAAAGGATTTTATTTCTCCTTCACTTATGAAACTTAGTTTGGCTGGATATGAAATTCTGGGTTTAAAATTCTTTTCTTTAAGAATGTTGAATATTGGCCCCCACTCTCTTCTGGCTTGGAGAATTTCTGCCGAGAGATCTGCTGTGAGTCTGATGGGCTTCCCTTTGTGGGTAACCCGACCTTTCTCTCTGGCTGCCCTTAAGATTTTTTCCTTCATTTCAACTTTGGTGAATCTGGCAATTATGTGTCTTGGAGTTGCTCTTCTCGAGGAGTATCTTTGTGGCGTTCTCTGTATTTCCTGGATTTGAATGTTGGCCTGCCCTACTAGGTTGGGGAAGTTCTCCTGGATGATATCCTGAAGAGTGTTTTCCAACTTGGTTCCATTTTCCCCCTCACTTTCAGGCACCCCAATCAGACGTAGATTTGGTCTTTTTACATAATCCCATACTTCTTGCAGGCTTTGTTCATTTCTTTTTCTTCTTTTTTCTTTTGGTTTCTCATCTCGCTTCATTTCATTCATTTGATCCTCAATCGCTGATACTCTTTCTTCCAGTTGATCGAGTCGGTTACTGAAGCTTGTGCATTTGTCACGTATTTCTCGTGTCATGGTTTTCATCTCTTTCATTTCGTTTATGACCTTCTCTGCATTAATTACTCTAGCCGTCAATTCTTCCACTTTTTTTTCAAGATTTTTAGTTTCTTTGCGCTGGGTACGTAATTCCTCCTTTAGCTCTGAGAAATTTGATGGACTGAAGCCTTCTTCTCTCATCTCGTCAAAGTCATTCTCCGTCCAGCTTTGATCCGTTGCTGGCAATGAGCTGCGCTCCTTTGCCGGGGGAGATGTGCTCTTATTTTTTGAATTTCCAGCTTTTCTGCCCTGCTTTTTCCCCATCTTTATGGTTTGATCTGCCTCTGGTCTTTGATGATGGTGATGTACTGATGGGGTTTTGGTGTAGGTGTCCTTCCTGTTTGATAGTTTTCCTTGTAACAGTCAGGACCCTCAGCTGTAGGTCTGTTGGAGATTGCTTGAGGTCCACTCCAGACCCTGTTTGCCTGGGTATCAGCAGCAGAGGCTGCAGAAGATAGAATATTTCTGAACAGCGAGTGTACCTGTCTGATTCTTGCTTTGGAAGCTTCCTCTCAGGGGTGTACTCCACCCTGTGAGGTGTGGGGTGTCAGACTGCCCCTAGTGGGGGATGTCTCCCAGTTAGGCTACTCAGGGGTCAGGGACCCACTTGAGCAGGCAGTCTGTCCCTTCTCAGATCTCAACCTCCGTGTTGGGAGATCCACTGCTCTCTTCAAAGCTGTCAGACAGAGTCGTTTGCGTCTGCAGCGGTTTCTGCTGCTTTTTTGTTGTTGTTGTTGTTGTTGTTGTATAGCTGTGCCCTGTCCCCAGAGGTGGAGTCTACAGAGACAGGCAGGTTTCCTTGAGCTGCTGTGAGCTCCACCCAGTTGGAGCTTCCCAGCAGCTTTGTTTACCTACTTAAGCCTCAGCAATGGCGGGCGCCCCTCCCCCAGCCTCGCTGCTGCCTTGCCGGTAGATCACAGACTGCTGTGCTAGCAATGAGGGAGGCTCCGTGGGCGTGGGACCCTCCCGGCCAGGTGTGGGATATGATCTCCTGGTGTGCCTGTTTGCTTAAAGCGCAATATTGGGGTGGGAGTTACCCGATTTTCCAGGTGTTGTGTGTCTCAGTTCCCCTGGCTAGGAAAAGGGATTCCCGTCCCCCTTGCGCTTCCCAGGTGAGGCGATGCCTCGCCCTGCTTCAGCTCTCGCTGGTCGGGCTGCAGCAGCTGACCAGCACCGATCGTCCGGCACTCCCCAGTGAGATGAACCCAGTACCTCAGTTGAAAATGCAGAAATCACCGGTCTTCTGTGTCGCTTGCGCTGGGAGCTGGAGACTGGAGCTGTTCCTATTCGGCCATCTTGCTCCGCCCACGGATTTTCTTTCTAGAGAGTAAGTGAATATTACGTAGAGAATAATTGCTGAAGTGTATTGCTTATGTGTCTGTAAAACGACCTAGCTATGAATGCAGAATGGATCCTTTTCATTTCAAAAACTGTTGATTGAACTTATTTGCTTTTTGACTGTAGTGCTAGCAAAATATATGAATACTGATTACCATGAATTCTATCATTTAAAAACGTGAGATATTTATTTCTGTTTCATTGTTGCATTGAGCAAAGGTATGTATTTGTATTAATCAGTTTTCTACTGGTATAACAGGATACCACAGACTGATTAATTTATGAAGAATAGACGTTTATTCTGCTCATGAGTCTAGAGGCTGGAATGTCCAAGAGCATGGTGCTGGCATCTGCTGAAGGCTTTCTTGCTCCATTATAATATGGCAGAAAGACAAGTGACTACATGAGACAGAAAGAAAGAGAGGGAGAGGCCAAACTCATCATTTTTGTCCTTTTTAGTGTGTTTAATGTCTTAGGAATATTTTTAGCAGGTTCCTACTCCTAAGATAACAAACACACTACCTTAGAAACCTACTCCTAAGATAACAAACATACTGCCATAAAATGGAATTAATCTATTGACCTCTTAAAGGCCCCACTTCTCAACAGTGTTACAATGGCAATTAAATTTCAAGCTGAGGTTTGGAGGAAAGATTCAAGCCATAGCAGTCTTCTTGTTGGGTTTTTCCTTGAAAAAGCCATGGTTGAAAATTTACTTTCAACCCTTTGTCAGATGAGTAGATTGCAAAATTTTTCTCCCATTCTGTAGGTTGCCTGTTCACTCTCATGGTAGTTTCTTTTGCTGTGCAGAAGCTCTTTAGTTTAATTAGATCCCATTTGTCAATTTTGGTTTTTGTTGCCATTGCTTTGGTGTTTTAGACATGAAGTCCTTGCCCATGCCTATGTCCTGAATGGCATTGCCTAGGTTTTCTTCTAGGGTTTTTATGGTTTTAGGTCTAACATATAAGTCTTTAATCCATCTTGAATTAATTTTTGTATAAGGTGTAAGGAAGGGATCCAGTTTCAGCTTTCTACATATGGCTAGCCAGTTTTCCCAGCACCATTTATTAAATAGGGAATCCTTGCCGCATTTCTTGTTTTTGTCAGGGTTGTCAAAGATCAGATGGTTGTAGAAGTGTGGTATTATTTCTGAGGGCCCTGTTCTGTTCCATTGGTCTATATCTCTGTTTTAGTACCAGTACCATGCTGTTTTGGTTACTGTAGCCTTGTAGTATAATTTGAAGTTAGGTAGTGTGATGCCTCCAGCTTTGTTCTTTTGGCTTAGGAAAGAATTCAAACAAATTTACAAGAAAAAAACAACTCCATCAAAAAGTGGGTGAAGGATATGAACAGACACTTCTCAAAAGAAGACATTTATGCAACCAACAGACACATGAAAAAATGCTCATCATCACTGACCTTCAGAGAAATGCAAATCAAAACCACAATGAGATACCATCTCACACCAGTTAGAATGGCGATCATTAAAAAGTCAGGAAATAACAGGTGCTGGAGAGGATGTGGAGAAATAGGAACACTTTTACATGTTGGTGGGACTGTAAACTAGTTCAACCATTGTGGAAGACAGTGTGGCAATTCCTCAAGGATCTAGAACTAGAAATACCGTTTGACCCAGCCATCCCATTACTGGGTATATACCCAAAGGATTATAAATCATGCTTCTATAAAGACACATGCACAAGTATGTTTATTGCAGCGCTATTCACAATAGCAAAGACTTGGAACCAACCCAAATGTCCATCAATGATAGACTGGATTAAGAAACTGTGGCACATATACACCATGGAATACTATGCAGCCATAAAAAAGGATGAGTTCATGTCCTTTGTAAAGACATGGATGAAGCTGAAAACCATCATTCTCAGCAAACTATCGCAAGGACAGAAAACCAAACACCACATATTCTCACTCATAGGTGGGAATTGATCAATGAGAACACTTGGACATGGGAAGGGGAACATCACACACCGGGGCCTGTTGTGGGGTTGGGGGAGGGGGAAGGGATAGCATTAGGAGATATATCTAATGTAAATGAGTTAACGGGTGCAGCACACCAACATTGCCCAGGTATACATGTGTAACAAACCTGCACACTGTGCACATGTACCCTAGAACTTACAGTATAATAATAATAAAAAAGAAAAACAACAAAAAAAGAAAATTTACTTTCAGATGTTATTTCACTGTGAATTACATGGAAGCTTCTTTACTTCCATATATTTAGAATTTTGGGGATTGAAGCTTAAAACTAAAATCATATCTATATCTATATATCTCTGTATCTATCTATTAATATCTATCTATCACCTATTCTAAAAGAATGAGAAGCAGTAGAATGTGTCCTGTTTATTTTTGGCTATAGTGTATGGTTGAATTTGTTCACCAAGTTTTGTTTTATAATCTAGAATTTTGATATAACTCAGTGTTTCTAATTTTTGAGAAATGACAGAAAATGGAATAGATTTCAAAATAGTGGAGCAAATTTCTGGGCAAACTTGATTCTTTCACAAATGAAAAAGGAGAATGAAGTCTGCACACCAGAGACTGGTGTCCTTGAGACTAATTTTGGGACTCTAGAATAAATTACTGAAATATAATTACCAATCATTTAGCTAAAGAAAGTGTAATCACTAAAAGATAATAAATATGTGAAACTCATGATTGTCCAATTATTTCACTGAACTGTATCATAGAATATCTTTACTCTTAAGGTTATGTCTATTGCTCCTATAAGATTGAAATACTGTATAATGGTATGCTACTGCCGTGCTTTCCTTCTCAATGCTGTGTTCATTAAGTCAACTTGGCAGGTTGAAATTGGTCTTGGTGGGAATATTTACACCAGGAAAATCATCAAATGCTATAAGTCAGATCTTGATTTTTTTGTTGTTGACTGTCTAGACTTAAGAAAGTCATGAAGCCAATGTAAATAATGCAGATAGACACAATAGTATGTTGTGTCTATCACCATTACACTGTGAATGACATATACCATTAAGAAAGTATTTTTGCAGTATTTGAAAACTATTTGCCAATTCAGCAAATAAATCACTCACATCATTGACAGATAAACAAAGTTCCAACCTAGGTCCCTGCTGTTTTGCTTTTGTCCTTACTTGTTAATATGAATGTAAGTATCAACCAAAATTCATGTCATAAATAAGCTCATTCATTGTTTGCAACCATAGGTTGAATACAGATACAAGATTCAGCAAAAATCGGCAAAAGCATTCTGTGAGAATCAATTGTCTATATGAAATTTACAATAAAAAGTGTGGCATATTTTATTATTATTTGTAAATTTTGAGTTATTATTCCTTATATCAGTAAAATTTGTAATAAGCTTTTATCAATATAATTTTGTGTGTGTGTGTGTATATACATACATACACACACATATACACACACACACACACACATATATATATATTTTTTCCCCTCCCTAAATAGCTGATTGTTAAACATTTACCAACACACCATGGCCTAAACTTATCCCTAAATCCCATCCAGCTTATTTTCTCCTGTTGAGATACTGAGTACTATTCCCTCAATTATTCTTCCTTTGATTTCCTGTGTAATGTGTAGAATGCCCTATTATACTTGGGCATATGTTTCTCTTCTATAATACTTTACTTTGAGTTTCAGTCACTGGTCATCCTATTGGTAACTCTCTGGGAAAACATGTCTTCTCCCTCTCTTTGTGACATGCATTATGGCCTTAGCTTATAGCCCATTATTCTATCATCAGGTCCTGAAAATAGAAATTGATTTTACAGCACATCTTGTAGCCATTTCACTTCCCACTTTGTCCTTTCTCATCCAGATTATGACTCTCAACTATAGTGATGTTGAAATATATGAAGTCCCACTTAAGCTTGCAAGTCCTCCAGCTTCCCTCCATGGCCTTCATAGTGCTGTGAGATGTTTTCTAGGCCTCTATGGTGGAATTCACAGTCTCCACATAAGTCAGTAGAAGCAGGGAGAAGGTAACTGTCATGGCCTCCATATTCTCCATAGACGGGTCTGCTACTAGGAGGACATGTCAGGCTTATGAGAACCAAATATCTGTTATGTCAAGGAAGTTGACATTGAAGACTGAGTGCTTTTTACTACAGGCCGAGAAACAGGCTTCTTGGAACTTTCAAGAACTACCCTTCTTGTTATAGAATGTAAAAATAACCACTTCTCCAATAAGTGACAATTCTCCCTGTGTCCCTGTGAAGAAACTGCCTCAGACTATTGTAAGGCCTTATTGCTCCAGTCTCCTCTCATCATCATCTTCTTGGTCATTTTCTTCCACTCACCAATGTCTCCTCAGGCTCCTTGTTGTCATCACCCTCTTGGTTATTTGAAGCTTCAGCTTAGATGTCTCCTCCAAGAAGCCTTCCCTGAGTGGTAGGGCTCCTAGGTACCCCTGCAGCACTCTGCACTCTGAGTGCAGAAGTGGTGGCATTGTGGCATAACTGCCTTACTTCTAAACTGTTTCCCACACTGCTCTGTGACGACAGAGAACATGCTTCTTTTCTCTATGACTTTATCTTCAGCCCCAGTGTAGTGCCTGGTAAAAGGCAGGCGCTCAACATATGTGCACTGAATGAAGCAATGAATGAATCATTGAATGTTTTCTTTCGCATATTATTTCCTTCATTTTCTCTTTAGCTCCTCATTGTGAAAATAAATAGAGAGTCCTTCACTTCTTATGCAGGCAGAGGAAACATTGTGCGGGGAGACCATTCATATTTGACACATATAGTTGTAATTGCTTATGGTAAAAATTTAAGTGCAACACAGTTCCACCATTTTGTCATCTTATTTTAATGTAAGAACAGAGCCTATTGGAAAGAAGAAATTCACATAAAAATCTGGCATCTATTTTCCAAGTGCCAGAGATGAAGCCTTCATATAACCTTAGCTTAGCTTTTTATATACCAATGAAGTTATTTTTATCATCTGGTTTGGATTATTACTGGGTTGGAAACAGCTTACTATACTTAGCCATCTATCAATAAATGCAATCACCAGCTGTGATAAATTAGGATTATAGAAGACTTAGGTGGGAATTTCAAAAAGTGGTTCCCATTTCTGTATCTTCACTGTACTTTAATCAACTGGCTTTGTGGCTGACAATTGGACATTACAAACCATTTGCCCTAATCTAAAAGCAACAATTTCTCAAATATGGGAAAACTTATATCAGAATCTCTTGGGATTCTTATTGATAGTGGGGATTTCTGTCTCTGTCTCAGAAATCCTAACTCAGAATCTTGGAAATACAGCTTAGGAATCTGCATTTTAAGGAAGCATATGTAACAGAAACTGTCAGTGCTCCATCCAGATCCTCATGAATCCTTTAAACTGCTTCTGTGTCCAGCCCCCGACTTTTTGATGTGCTTTTACAATGGACTCTACCTGCCGCTTGTCTTCAGCATGAGGGCTGGGGTTGGGAGGAATGTCTGGGAGTTTATCAGCTTCCCATCTCCCTTTTGGCCAACACTAACTGGTGCTGAAGTTTGAAAGCCCTCACCTTAAATAGGAGAAAATATCAGAGGCATAACTTATACTCCAGATATTCCTAAAGGATAAGGCTGAAGATACTCCTATGCCACTTTGCCCAAATCATATCCTTGCTTGTCAGATTTCTTAGAGACAAAGGCGAATGCTGAGATTTTTGTTTATGTGATTTGTTGAGGGAGTTCTCTCAGAATGTGGTTTTGGCTGGAGACTTGCGTCAACCTGGCTCTATGACAGAGCTCGGGAGGATTAATAACCCCATAGAGTTGGTCTTGGCTCAGTGAGTCATTGCTCATTGTTAGTTGGGGGACAGGGCTGGGCTGGGGAGTGAGGCATATCTTTTTAGGTGAGATTGCTTTCATTAGGTTGAGGGCAGCTGTGAGTCACTGGCAGCTAACACTCAAACACACACACTCACAGCAGCTGGCTTGTGAAGCAGAATTGAGTGGGCCACTGTGGGTTAATTTTATGTGTCATGTTGGCTAGGCTATGATGCCCAGATATTTGGTCAAACACCACTCTTTGCAGTGATGTTACCGTGAAGGTAGCTTTTATGTGTGATTAATCAGTGAACTTTGAATAAAGCAGATTATCCTTCACAATGTGAATGAACCTTTTCCAGCCAGTTGAAGGCCTTAAGCGAAAATACCAAGGTCTTCTGAGGAAGAAGGAATTCTGCCTTTGGACTGTCTTCAGACTTGAGATGGAAACATCAACTCTTCCCTGGGTCTCCAGCCTGCTAGCATGCCCAGAGAATTTTGGATTTGCTAGGCCAACAATCTCGTGAGCTAATTCCTTAAAACAAATCCCTCTCTCACTCTTTGTGTACACACACACACCCTGTTCGTTCTGTTCCTGTTGAAGAACCCTGAATGATACAGCCACCAACAGCATCTACTACACTTAATTTTTTTCCTCTCCCATATCCTATTTTTCCACTCCTTTACTAGTTCATCCTAGAAGTATTCCTTTAATAAATTACTTGCATGTAAATCCTTCTTTCAGGGTACGTCTCTAGAAAACCTGATCTAGGAAAGCGTGCTTAGTAATTCCTTTTTTTTTTTTAAGTTTTATTTTATGTTCAAAGGTACATGTGCAGGTTTGTTATATAGGTAAACTTGTGTTACAAGGGTTTGTTGTACAGATTTCATCACCCAGGGATTAAACCTAGTATCTATTAGATATTTTTCCTAATTCTCTCCTTCCTCCTACCCTCCATCCTCTGATAGGTCCCAGTATCTGTTGTTCCCCTCTGTGTGTCCATGTGTTCTCATAATTTAGCTCCCACTTATAAGTGAGAACATGCGGTATTTGGTTTTCTGTTCCTGTGTTAGTTTGCTAAGGATAATGGTCTCCAGTTCCATACATGTCCCTGCAAAGAACATGATCTCATTCTTTTTTACAGTTGTGCTGTATTATATGGTGTATATATACCATATTTTCTTTATCCAGTCTACCATTGATGGGTATTTAGGTTGATTACATGTCTTTGCTATTGTGAATAGTGCTGCAATGAACATATGTGTGTATGTGTCTTTATGACAGAATGATTTATATTCCTTTGGGTATATACTCAGTAATGGGATTGCTGGGTAAAATGGTAGCTCTGTTTTTAGCTCTTTGAGGAATTGCCACACTGTTTTCCACAATGGTTGAATAAATTTACACTCCCACCAACAGTGTTATAAGCATTCCTTTTTCTCTGCAACCTTGCCAGCACCTGTTATTTTCTGACCTTTTAATAATAGCTATTTGCTATTTGGACTGATGTGAGATGGTATCTCATTATGGTTTTGATTTGCATTTCTCTAATGATTAGTGATGTTGAGCTTTTGTTCATATGCTTGCTAGCTGCATGTATGTCTTCTTTTAAAAAATGTCAGTTCATATCCTTTGCCCATTTTTTAATGGGATTTTTTTTTCTTATAAATTTGTTTAAGTTCCCTTTAGATGCTGGATATTATACCTTTGTCAGATGAATAGTTTGCAAAGTTTTTCTCCCATCCTGTAGGTTGCCTGTTTACTCTGTTGATAGTTTCTTTTGATATCAGAAGCTCTTTAGTTTAATTAGATCCCATTTGTCAATTTTTGCTTTTGTTGCGATTGCTTTAAGCATCTTCGTCATGAAATCTTCGCCCGTTCCTATGTCCAGAATGGTATTGCCTAGGTTGTCTTCCAGGTTTTTTAGTTTTGTGTTTTACATTTAAGTTTTCAATTCATCGTGAGTTAATTTTTGTATATGGCATAAGGAAGGGGTCCAGTTTCAATCTTCAGCATATGGCTAGCCCGTTATCCCAGCACGATTTTATCAAATAGGGAGTCCTTTCCTCATTGCTTCTTTTTGTCAGTTTTGTCAAAGATCAGATGGTTGTAGGTGTGTGGCCTTATTTATGGGCCCTATACTCTGTGACACTGCTCAATAGTCTGTTTTTGTACTAGTACCATGCTGCTTTGGTTACTGTGATCCTGTAGTATAGTTTAAAGTCACATAGCATGATGCTTCCAGCTTTGTTCTTTTTGTTTAGGATTGCTTTGGCTATTTGGGCACTTTTTTGGTTCCATATGAATTTTAAAATAGTTTTTTTCCTAGTTCTGTGAAGAATATCATTGGTAGTTTGATAGGAATGACATTGAATCTGTAGGTTGCATTGGGAAATATGACCATTATAACAAGATTGATTCTTCCTATCCATGAGCATGGAATATTTTTCCATTTGTTTGTGTCATTTCCAATTTCTTTGAACAGTGTTTTGCAGTTCTCCTTGTAGAGATCTTTCACCTTCTTGGTTAGCTGTATTCCTAGGTATTTCATTCTTTTTGTGGTAATTGTGAATGAGATTGCATTCCTGATTTGGCTCTCAGTTTGACTGTTGTTGGTATACAAGAATGCTAATGGTTTTTGCATATTGATTTGATATTCTGAAACTTTGCTGAAGGTTATTAGCGTAGAAGCTTTTAGGCTGAGATGATGGGCTTTTCTGGATGTAGGATCATGTCATCTGCAAACAGGGATAGTCTGACTTCCTTGACTTTATTTCTCTTGCCTGATTTCTCTGGCCAGGACTTCCAGTACTATGTTGAATAGGAGTGGTGAGAAAGGGCATACTCATATTATGCCGGTTTTCAAGGGGAATGCTTCCAGCTTTTTCCCATTCAGTATGATGTTGGCTGGGGTTTGTCAGAGATGGCTCTTATTATTTTGAGGTATGTTCCTTCAATATCTAGTTTATTGAGAGTTTTTAATGTGAAGTCGTGCTGAATTTTATCAAAAGTCTCTACATGTTTTGAGATAATCATGTGATTTTTGTCTTCAGTTTTATTTAAATGATGATTCACCTTTATTGACCTGCATAGGTTGAACCAACCTTATATCCCAGGGATAAAGCATATTTGACTACAATAAGCTTTTAGATGTGCTGCTGGATTTGATTTGCTGTATTTTGTTGAGGATTTTTGCATCTATGTTCATCAAGAATATTGGTGTGAAGTTTTCTTTTTGTGTGTGTCTCTGCCAGGTTTTGGTATCAGGATGATGCTGGCCTCATAGAATGAATTAGGGAGGAGTTCCCTGCTCCTCAATATTTTGGAGTAGTCTCAGTAGGAATGGTCCCATCTCTTTGTACATCTGGTAGAATCTGGCTGTGACTCTGTCTGGTCCTAGGCCTTTTTTTTTTTTTTTTTTGGTTGGTAAACTATTTATTACTGATTCAATTTTGGAGCCCATTATTGGTCTGTTTAGGGATTCAATTTCTTTCTGGTTCAGTCTTGGGAGAGTGTATGTGTTTAGGAATTTATCAATTTCATCTAGATCTTCTAGTTTGTGTGCCTAGAGGTATTGATAATAGTCTCTGATGGTTATTTGTATTTCTGTGGAGTCAGTGGCAGTATCCCCTTTGTCATTTCTAATTGTGTCTGTTTAGATCTTCTCTCTTTTCTTCTTTATTAGTCTAGTTAGTGGTCTATCTATTTTATTATTATTTTTAAAGAAACCAACTCCTGAGTTTGTGGATCTTTTGATTTGTGTGTGTGTGTGTGTGTGTGTGTGTGTGTGTGTGTGTGTCTCAATCTCCTTCAGTTCAGCTCTGATTTTGATTATTTCTTGTCTTCTGTTAGCTTTGGGGTTGGTTTGCTCTTGGTTCTCTAGTTATAGTATGTGCCGTATGGTAATGAGGAAAACATATAATCTGTTGTTTTTGGGTGGAGAGTTCTGTAGCTGTCTATGAGGTCCATTTGATCCAGTGCTGAGTTCAGGTCCTGAATATCATTGTTAATTTTCTGCCTCAGTGCTCTAATACTGTCAGTGGTACGTTGAAGTCCTCCACTATTTTTTTTTTTTCATCTATGTTTCTTTGAAGGTCTCTAAGAACTTGCTTTATAAATCTTTGTGCTCCTGCATTGGGTGAATATATATTTAGCATAGTTAGGTTTTCTTATTGAATTCAACCTTTTACCATTATGTAATGCCCTTCTTTGTCTTTTTTGATCTTTGTCAGTTTAAAGTCTGTTTTGTCTGAAATTATGATTGCAACCTCTGCTTTTTCTGTTTTCCATTTGCTTGGTAGATTTTTCTCCATTCCTTTATTTTAAGTCTATAGGTGTCATTGCATGTGGGATGAGTCTCTTGAAGACAGTATATCAATGGGTTTTGGTTCTTTATCCAGCTTGCCATTCTGTGTCTTTTAACTGGGGGCACTTAGCCCATTTACATTCAAGGTTAGTAGTGATATGTGTGAATTTGATCCTATCATCATGATGTCAGCTGGATATTATGCAGACTTGTTTAGGTGGTTGCTTTATAGTGTCACTAGTCTGTGTACTTAAGTGTATTTTTGCAGTGGCTGATAATAGTCTTTTCTGTCCATATTTAGGGCTTCCTTCAGGAACTCTTGTAAGGCAAGTCTGGTGGTAATGAAATCCCTTAGCATTTGTTTGTCTGAAAAGGATCTTATTTCTCATTTTCTTATGAAGTTTAGTTTGGCCAGATATAAAATTCTTGGTTGGAATTCCTTTTCTTTAAGAATATTGAATATTGGCTGTGAATCTCTTCTGGCTGGTAGTGTTTCTGCTGAGAAGTCTGCTGTTTGCTTGATGGGCTTCCCTTTGTAAATGACCTGCCCTTTCTCTCTGGCTGTCTTTAATATTTTTTAATTCATTCCAACCTTGGAGAATCTGATGATTATGTGTCTTGAGGATGATTTTCTTGTGCAGTATCTTACTGAGGTTCTCTGCATTTCCTCAATTGGAATGTTGGCTTCTCTAGCTAGATTGGGGAAGTTCTCATGGACAATATTCTGAAATATGTTTTTCAAGTTGCTTACAGTCTCATCTCTTTCAGGGACAACAATGAGTCATAGATTTCATCTTTTTACATAATCCCATATTCCTCGGAGGTTTTGTTTTTTCCTTTTCATTCTCTTTTCTCTATTCTTGCCTGCGTGTCTTATTTCAGAAAACCGGTCTGAGCTTTGAGATTCTTTTCTCAGCTTGGTTAGTCTGCTATTAATACTTGTGATTACATTATGAAATTCTGTCAGTGGATTTTTCAGCTCAATCAAGTCAGTTATATTCTTTTCTACACTGGCTATTTTGTTTGTCAGCTCTCGTATCGTTTTATTGTGATTCTCAACTTTCTTAGATTAGGTTCAGTCTACCCCTGCATCTCAAAGGCCTTAATTCCTATCCATATTCTGAATTCTATTTCTGTCATTTTAGCTATCTCAGCCTGGTTCAGAACACTTGCTGGAGAGATAGTGTGGTGGTTTGGAGGAAAGAAGGCACTTTGGCTTTTTGAATTGTTAGAGTTCTTGCACTGATTCTTCCTCATCTTTGTGGGCTGATGTTTCTTTAGTCTTTGAAGTTAGTGACATTTGAATGGATTTTTTTTCTTTTATACTGTTTGATGACCTTGAGTGTTTAATTGTGGTATATGCAGGGGGAGTGTTAAGCCAGCTGGCTTCACTTCTGGAAAATTTTATGGGGCCAACACTCAGCTCCCAACTCCTGGATGGCATGCACTAATTCTGTTTTTTTTTTTTTTTAATTGGGCCCTGACTTTGTTCTCTGGCTACTTGAGGCTAGAAATCCACTGTACTGTGAGGGGGCAGAGGTGCTCCCAGACCACTAGTCACTATACTCTTATGGGTAGTGGCAGCCAAGCATTTTGTAGTGTGGTGGCAGTGGGTCTGTCCTTGTTCCCACGTGTCAGCAGCAGCAGCAGCAGCAGTGGCAGCATGGTGGGATGCATGTTTGTCAGTTGTGGCATGTTGCTAGTGGGTGCCTGGGTACCTCCCTCCCTTTGAGTGTTCACCGCAGTAGTGGAGGCAGTGAGGCTGGGGGTGGGGTGCTGGGCCCCTGCTGACAACTGTCACGCTGGTGGTGGTATTAGCCAGGAACAGGGTGCTGCTAGGCCAGGTCTGTGTGTGCTCTCTGTGTATGGCAGACAGTCGTGGTTGCTCGGGGAAGGGCAGGGTCTGCTGTTCTCTGTGCCAACTTTCACTCCTGCAGCAGTGCTGGTGCTACAGCAAGTGCTGGTGGAGGTAGGGCCGGCTCCCTCTGTGCCTAGCTAGGCTCTGACTGCAATGGTAATCTGGCAGGTGGACAGGGGTGGCGTGCACTCCCACTGCAGCAGTGGAAGGACACTAGCGGGACAAGGAAGACGAAACCTGCCTGTGCACACATGTGCCAGCAAAGTGATGTGGGGGTTACTGTGAGCCCAGCAGAAAGCTGCAGTGTTGGGAGGCAGCAGGCAAACTGGTGCATGGCCATGGGGGCCACCTCGCTGGAGCTCTCTGCCAGTGAGGCACAGTCTGCCTGTGCAGGAAATATGATGTGGGTCTGCAGGACACCCAAGGCTGCCCTGCAAGCAGGTATGGCCACAGCATGCCTGGTCATTCTTATCCATGCTAAAATCTGAGAAACACTGCTTTAAAGGTTGTATCAAGTAGTTACTGCTCAGGAACACAACTGCCCCCAAACTTCAGTGACCTAAAGAAATAATCTGTATTGTTTTTCATGAGGTTTTAGGTCAACTGGTTATATGATCTAGACTGGGCTCAAAGGAAGGGGAGGGTGGCTTTGCCTAAGATCTCTCATTTTCTCCGTGGATCTGCAGACTAGCCCAGGAATGTTCTTCTTATGGTAATAATGGTAGAGAGATAAGAAAGCAGGTAGAAATATGCAGCCTTTTTCCTGTTCAGAGAAAAGTGGGGACTCACAAACCTTTTCACAACCTGAGCACAGTCTATCTCTTTGAGTTCAGGCTGGTGGTGCTTCTACCAACACATTTCTCTATACGTTTGTGGGTTTTCTATGTATTTCATTTGCATTCACACTATGTGACAGAGGCCATACCAACAATTTTTTTAGTTAGTTTTACCTCTCTAGACTTAATTACTCCTATTTTGGGCATGACTGGTTGCTGTGGGATCATCCTCCCTTAGCTTTATGGAAGCCCTTCTGTGCAGCTGAGAAAATGCCTTATTTCTTACAGATGTCTTAAGGGATGTACAATCAAACTCTTACTTTAATCTTTACTTTGAGGGCATGTCTTACTGCAGCTCCCTTAATCTTTGTCCCCAGGAATTATCTTAATTTGAGAATCTTTTACTGGTTGAAAAGTCTAAATATGAGAATGCATTTTACTTTGCAGAGTAACAGCTTCCTGCATTTCTGAGCCATGTTCCCTCTCAGTTCTGTTTGCAAATTTGCTAGTTCATGCTTGAGTTCATCTCTCTCTTATAGTAACTTTTGATCATAGATAGCTAAAAACAAGCTGATACTTCTGATATTCTGTCTGAAGATTTACTTGGACAAATTCAGAAGTTTATTAAATACATTTTCTATCTTCGAAGTTACCGTAAATGACAGTTCAACCAAATAATTCACATCTATTTAATGCAAGCCTCCTGTAAGTTTTCTTACTATGTCTCTAGCCTCTATAAGTTTTCTCACCATTTTCCCAGCTTTCTTTAACACTTTTCTTGCCATTTTCTCATTCTCATGCACCATCTAGTTCTAAAGCCAGTGTCTCATAATTTAAGTTTTTGTTACAGCAGCATCCACTTTCCAGCACCAATTTCTGTATCACTTCACTATTGCTATAACAAACTATCCCTAAACTCAATGCCTAAAATAACAATCAGGCCAGGCACGGTGGCTCACGTCTGTAATCCCAGCACGTTGGGAGGCTGACCGAGGCAGGTGGATCGCTTGAGCCTGGGAGTTCAAGACCAGCTTGAGCAACATGGGGAAACCACGTCTCTACAACAAATACAAAAATCAGCTGGGCTGGTGGTGCATGCCTGTAGTCCAAGCTACTAAAGATGGTGAGGTGGTAGGATCACCTGAACCGAGAAGTCAAGGTTGCAGTGAGCTATCAAAGTGCCACTGCACTCTAGCCTGGATGACAGAGCAAGACCTCCTTCTCAAGAAATAAAATAAAATAAAATAAATGCAGTCATTTATTATGTTTTAATAGCAGATGGCTCTGATCTACAGGATAAGAGAATGGATACAGAGGGGTGTGTAGCATTGCTATTAACACAATCAACCACAAAGATTAAGACTTTTTACCTTAGAGTGGTAGAGAATATGTTTTTATTTGTCTGTTGGATAATGATATTATTTTCTCTTCAGACTTAAAAAATGCTTTGATAAAACTGTACTGTTTTCTTCCAAAAAAAATCAATAACAGGTTTTTAAGACTGCAAAAAAATCAGTAAATGAAGGAAGCTGCCACTTTAAAGTTGCAAATCCAAGTTTGAAGCAACCAAGATTTCTACAAGCTCTCACTTCAAAGGGTAGAGAACCGAGCAGAGCAGCTTGATAGAAGAAAATCTTCTCTTTACTGGCAGAGTCACTCTAGGAGCCAATATATATTCTGTCTTCCAAGGCCCATGGAAGGAACATATAGAGCTTTGAAGTCAGTTGAACTCAAGTCTTTGGGGAAAATTACTCAATAAGGCAGAGGGTGAGAATGCAAAAACTGGACATGTAGGAAGAGCTGCAGACCAGTATGATCTTAGGACCTGGGGCACTGGAGCACTTCTGTATGCCTGCAGGGAGCCTGCAGTTTGCCACATTCTGCTGTGACTTTATTTTGACAGTACTTATCAAAGATACATTCTCTTGTTTAGGTATATCTCCTCTACATACAGGGCTCTTCCTTGCTTCCCCTTACAAAGGCTGTTTCTCTCCTTGAAATTAGCATTTAATTACTCTTTCATTCAACAAACATGTGAGCAAGTGAAAGCATGTCTGTTGAGGACTCCATCCTTTGGTGCTTTGTGAAAAAGAAAGGAAAGGTTGGGTTCATAATAGCAAGAAGCGTAATAAGTATAATCTACATGACTGAATTAAAAAATCTTGCCCTGCATATTAATTTTGTAAATACGGTAATCAGCTAATATTTGCATACTATGAAATGTTTTTACCAACATATGACTAGAAAACAAATATGCTCCATTCTTTGTAATGTAGTGAATTAGGGAAGACTAATTGCTGCAGCAAAACTTCCCCAAACTCAGGGGTTTAACATGATCAAAATTTATTTCTTACTCATAACAGAGTCTCATGTGGATGGGAGACACTACTCCAGGAGGTCATTCAAGAATCTGGGCTCCTTCCATCTCGATGCTTCCCCATATTATATTATATAGTTCCTTGTAGTTCACCCTATTCACCTGTCTGATGGTGACAAAGAACATGATGGTTTTAAAATGAGCACATATTATTTGTGGTGTTTCTATGTGTGCATACCTCATACGCACTTGAGGAAATTGAACCTTATTTCCTTGCCTTTTAGTGTCGATTACTTAGTAACTTGCCTCTACTGAATAGAAAAAAAGTGGAAGAAAAATCTTTGGAGACTAGATCCTAAAAAGCTTCCTGCTTTCTCTCTCTCTTTCTCTCTCTCTCTCTCTCTCTCTCTGTCTCTCTCTCTCTCTCTCTCTCTCTCTCTCTCCCCACCCTCTTTGTTTCAGGTTGCTAACTTTGGAGGAAGCCAGCTGCCATGTCACAAGAAGATTCAGGAAGCCATGTGGGGAGGCCCACATCATGAGGAACTGAGGTCTTTGCCAATTACCAGCAAGGAAATGAGGCCTTCTTCCAACAGCCATGTGAGTATCCTACCTTGGAAGTGGACCCTCTAATTTCAATCAGCCTTCAAACAACTGCAGCCCCAGTTGATGACTTGACTGCAACCTTAGGAGAAACCCTGAGTCAAAAACATTTAGGAAAAACACTCCCAGATTCCTATTGGAAATTGTGTAAGATAATAAATATTTATTGTTTTAAGCTGCTAAATGTTAGGGTGATTTGTTATATAAAAGTAGATAACTAATACAGAGAATGAAGTATTACATTTGGGAGGATTTTATGATTCAGGGCCTGCAAGAAGCCTAACCTGCTTCCTACTCCATTGTACTGATGAGAGCTGAGGCACATAGTCACACCGAAGAAGCGAACTGTAAGAGCAGCTGGGAAATACAGTCTCGTCAAGTGCCCAGGAGGAAGGAAACAGTTTGATAAATAGCTGGCCAGTCTTGGCCACATTCAGTGAATTTATATTTGGGAATGTTTGGACCACAAGAAGCTGGTGACTGTTTATTCCAATTCAGACAAGATTCTTAGAGGAAATAGGTAAAGTCTTTGATATAGTCTGTCTTTGAGAATGATGCCAAAAATGGCTGGAGTTTGTCTATGGCTTTGGTTTGTCTAATTTAGTAATGCTGTCATAACAACAACAGCAGCAGCAGCAGCACTACCAACAACTAACATTCACTGAACACCCAGGCATTGTAAGAAGCATTCAATTAATCATCACAACAACAGAGTGAGGTAGGTACAATTGTCTCAGTTTTACAAATGGGGACAATGAGACACAGAGAGGTTAAACAACATGTTCAATGTCTCAGGAACATCTGTGTAAGCCAGGGATCCTGCTCTTTAGCCTAAGTCTGTATTTCTTTAGGGCACTGGATTTACTCACCTGTAAGAAAATCAGCAGGGTTAGCAGAGTGTTGAAAGCAGAGATTTAGCTGCTCCAGGCCTCTTTTCGGTGGATGGTGCAGGAGGAGCCCTGACCTGCCCTCCAGTGTGGAGAAATGCGGGTTGGGGATGCCCTTCACTGTGGGAAGTACCTTGAAGATGCTTTAGGCACAGGTGTCATCCTATAAGAGGTAGGAATACATAAGGTAGAGCAGTAAAACTCCAATTTGGCTAAATAAATTTATGTTTGTTTTTCTTTAGCACAACTCTAGATAGGTGTGCTTCAGTTTCTTCTTCTGTATACTAGAAATAAAAATGCCTACATACGGGCTTGTTATATGACAAGCTTGAATGACATGATATATGCAAAAACATCTGGAATATTTCTGGGTCTAAAACCAAAATTTTTTGGGGGGTATACCAATGCCATTATATTCTAGAGAATAGAGGCCATATCTTATTTGTCATTATATCCTAAGTGCCTAGCACGGTATCTTGCACAAAGTGATTGCACAATACTTTTTTGTTGAAGGTATACATGAATAAATGATACAATCATTTCTTTTTCATTCTTTTTGGGAAGGAGGAGCACAGTCTGAGATGTGCAGTCTAATCATCATCTGTTCCATTTGGGGGCTGCTTAAGAGTTCAAAAAGTGCTTCCACAAACAATATCCTATGCCAGTGTCCCACCAGGACATCACCTTTGCCTGCTCCTGGAGCAGTGGGAGGCAACCTTATTAAAGTATTTTGTCCAATTCAAGATGGAATAAAGTCTAACAAACTTAGTGAGTGCTCAGAGGAGAGCAATAAAAATGGATTAAATAGACCTTCTAAAGAAAGGTTAAGAGAATTGAGATTACTTCAGCTACAGCGGCTGATGGAGGGAATAATAAATTTTCAAGAAACAAAAGAATATCTTGCAAAACTTGGTGGTTAGCAGTGGGCTGTTTCCTTGGAGGACAGAAGAGAAAGAAATTTGATGACTTTCCTGTTTGACGTTAACAAGCAGCCTCTCTTGCCCTCTCTACCCATGGAATTGTAGCAGTCACTTGCTCTCTGAAAATTCTTTATTGCATTAGGACATCCTCTCCAAAGTGTTGTGCCTCTCAGTACTGTGAGGTCACTGGGGCAAAGCAGAAAAAAGACTTATTAACTAAAAGGTTAGAATGTATTCATCTCTTGACTTGGCACTTTGAAAGGAGAGGACCATGAACCCAATTAACCAGAGGCTCCAAAGACGTTTATAGACCTCCCTTCTTTGACTTCCTAAGACTTCTAAGGTAGAATTCTTATAAATCTGCTACATTCCATAATATGTGAGTGAACGGCATACTCACTTTACTCTTGCTCAATTACCCCATAAACTTTATGGATATGGGAAGGTTTCCTGGGAGAATGAGAGCTTGGAAATGGGTATTAGCAGTGCCACTAAATCTATGGTGTTACTTGCTGAGCCCTGAAGTTAACTTACATTATCTTTATATAGCTTGTAACCTAACAGATGTTTATTGAGTGCTTTCTATGTGCCAGGCATTGTGTTAAGCACAAGGTATACAATGGTGAAGTGTATGTATGTGGCCCTTGCCAATATAAGGCCCTAACACAGGACCTACAGGCCAGTGAGGGATACAGACAGATCAAGAGGCAACCAAAATATAGTGAGATATGTGCTATATAAGATCATAACAGAAACCAACCCAACCCAGAGTTAAGGGGTCAGGGAAAGCTTTTTGGATAATATGATGCCTAAGTGATCCATGAAAGATGAATAAACATTATCAATTATCATTAATTCCTTCTTTGGCCACACTATTAGTTTAGATATCTCTTATTTTGGAAATAGATGTCATGACCTAACTCACTCAGTCACATTCCCTCTCCTCCCCAATTATTATTTTTCATCTTATTTTAAAGTTATTGACAGCATAATCTAGCCATCATTTGTATGATTTAGGGGGAAGAAAGTGTCCAGGTGTAGTTAACTCAGGTGAGGGTAACACATACAGGTAGCACAAGTGTTATTGCAGTTCTGTTCATGAGGATCATCTAGAAAAGGATCTCTATTCACTTGAACTAGAGAGAGCAGAAGCCCCACTAACATCTGTTTGTACAGGAAGCCCCAGGAACATCCGTTTGTACAGGAAGCCCCACGAACATCCGTTTGTGCAGGAAGCCCCACGAACATCCGTTTGTACAGGAAGCCAGGGCACTTTCCTGGTATTGGTGCACCATTACGGTTTTTATTAATTATTTTTTGTTTATTAATAATATGAATGAGGCCACCATGTAATGATAAAACTTATTAGAATTAAATTTGAGCTGCTCAGTGTTAAATAATTAATTACAATCAGCCTCGTAGCAAAATACAAAGGAGCAACTGCCCAACTCAAGTGTTTCTCTCCTTTCTTGGGACAGTGCCCACACCGAGGGATGGCCTTCGGTGGCTGTGTATCTACACTGGCTACAGCTGGCTGATCCAGGGCTAGATTCCTGGCCCAATTTGGGCCAATTGGATGACATCGTAGGAATTTTTGAATTGGTACAAGAAAAAATGTGAATTATTCTCCCTTGGTGGTGGCCATTGCAAGATATATTCTTGGGCACTGATAATGGCTATGTGCCTTCCTCTGGTTTGCAGTAGGAGGATGTGAAGAGAGAGACCCAGCCAAAACTAGAGAGAGGGAGAGAGGAGAGGAAAGGGGGGAGAGAGAAAGAGAGAGAGAGAGAAACAAAGAGAGTGGGAGCATGCATTGTAATGGCATCTATTTCTCTGGCTTTCACAATTCCCAAGGCCCAGTTATTTCTGCACCTGTGCTGCAGTTTGGTGATGTGAGAAAGATCAGTGCTCTTTTAATAAATTCCTTTTGTTCTGCCTAAGCTACATCACGATGGGATTTTGTCTCCTGCAACCAAGAGTCCTAATGAAGATAGGCCTGCAGTATAGAGATAGAAACCTGCTTATTCACCACTTGGTGGCAGATGGTTATGGGACAAAGCATAAAACTCACTGGTCTCTTCCTTTGTGAGCTTGCACATCAGGACATCTCTTGAGGCACAGAGAATTTTAGGAGGATGACAATTTGGCTCAGATCCCAAGGTTCTATTCTACACCTGCATTTGCAACCTCCATACCATGTTGCAGGCTTCTAGCCCATCAGCTCCCATTGCTGTTTCCAGAGGGTCCACTAGGTGGGAGGTCTTGTGCAGCAGCTGCCCCCACCAGGTTCTGGAGTAGGACAGAACCAGGTTGGGATTTTAGATTTACTTCTGTGGGTAGCTGTGTAGCTTTAGGCAAATTACTCCTTTGAGCCTTGGTTTTCTCTTCTATAAAATGGAAGCCTATGCCAGAAGCAGTGGCTCACGCTGGTAATCACAGCACTTTTGGAGGCTGAGGCAGGTAGATCGCTTGAGCCCAGCAGTTCGAGACCAGCCTGGGTAACATGGCGAAACCCCTGTCGTTACAAAAATAATAATAATAAATTAGCTGGGCACAATGGCGTGCACCTGTATTCCCAGCTACTCAGGAGGCTGAGGTGTGAGAATCACCTGAGCCTGGGGAGTTAGAGGCTGCAGTGAGCCGTGATAATCACGTCACTGCTCTCCAGCCTGGGCAACAGAGCAAGACTCTGTCTGGAAAAAAGTAATCATTGGGTGTTATTAGGATTAAAGGAGGCATTATGTGTAAATTATTAGGCAGAACGGTTGGCACATAATAAGTGCTCAATAAATATTAGCAACCATTTTAATACAAACCAAGTCTACAAATAGGAAAGGATTGTATTTTCCCCCTCAATTGTTATAAGGCAATGGATGAGGTCAATTTTTAAGATGCATAGAATTACTCTAATCCTGCTACAAAATAATGCAGGGACAGTGCTTTAATGCCTCAGAAGAGACCTAAACAATATAAGAGCAAATTATGATTGAATTTCTGCTTGTGACATAATCTGACAGTTTTCGTTCTTCCCCACTCCCCAGTTGGAAAAAACTGCAACAAAAAACTGAAACTATGCAGTGGACTTACTATATTATGCCTCACTTCTTCCTGAAATCCCATAGACCCTCTCCAGGGGGTTTAATTACTTGAACTATCCAAGAAACTAATTATAACAACCCAATGTTGCCCTGAAGTTGCATTTATGCTCAACAAAAAAGGTCATAAAATCTTCTCTGCTAGGCTGAGGCAGGAAATGGCATGAACCTGGGAGGCGGAGCTTGCAGTGAGCTGACATCGCGCCACTGCACTACAGCCTCGGGACAGAGTGAGACTCTGTCTCAAAAAACAAACAAAAAATAAACACAAATCTTCTCTACTCATAGCTCCTGTTTATTTTTTCACAGTTTGAAGTAAATAAAGTTGGTTTTAAGAAGAGTTTAAGGTCAGCCAAATTTGTTTCTGGCAGTTTTTATTTTATTTCTTTTCTCTGAGGTCCCTCTCTGCCCTTATACCTGCAAATTTCTCTCCTTTTGCCACTCCCCCACAAAATTAATAAAATATTTGAGGCAATATAATTGTTTACAGTGCTTTAGAGTCAGACATATCTACATTTCAATTTCAGCTCCAAATTGGTGGCAATAACATGCACCTCTTTTATGAGCGCATATGTGTTCAATAAATGAGAATTATTGACAATTATTATTGAAACTAATTTATATTAAAACATCAAAGTAATGGTTCTTGAAATATGGTCTGGAATAACTTTCATCAGAACAACCTGGAGCTGTTACAAAAATGTCAATTCCTAGGTCTCATTCCGAAGCTACCTACCTCTGGGAGTGAGACCCAGGAATCTGCATTTCTTAACAAGCTCCTAGTTAGTTCTTACGCACATTAAATTTTGTGAGTCACTGAGATTATACTTGAAGATGACAGAAGTAAAGTCAACGTGTTACATTTCTCAGTCGTATTTATATTTTGGCCTGACTTATACCAGTGGGGTAAAAGAACTTGGTACTCTGTCACAGCCATCAATAAGCAGTAGTAGAAAGGCTTTTCTGAACTCCAGGGGTGCTTAGTCTCTGAAAATCACATTGAATCCACATCTAAGGCTGACTCCAAGGGTCATTATGCTTTTGCTGTTTGAACACTTAGCTTCTTAGTAGGTGTACTAAACTGTGGATGGTCCTGACCCACCTTGGGCATTTTGGGCATTTGGAGTGTGAAGGGCTTTTCCGGTTACAACGAGTGAGTGGGTCCAGAGGTGCAAATGTCCTGCCTTGCATAAGGTAGTTCTGCACAGTGAAAAAGTGTCCTGCCTCGGAAACCGTAATGTTTCTGCTGAGGGCCAAGGCAAAAGGAGCGGCTTTCTATCTGTGAAGGTGGAGGCACATTTCCCAGAGCACCTAGTAATAGAAGACCCGTGACAGATCCCCAGGCTTTGGTCTGCTGTGCTATGTGAGACCTGTCCTGCTCCTGCACAGAAATGTCTCCAGCCCTTCCTTGCCTGGATACCTTCCACCTGCAGATAACGCCTTTCTTCTGCATTATAATACGTGATGCTACAGCTGGAATTGTCTTCAAAGCAGAGGCAGATGACCATAAAGCTAATGAAGCTTGAGCTTCCTAGCTCTTCTCTTGCATAGACCCTTGTGATTGCTGGGAGCTGTAGAGTGGGAGAGAGAAAGTCAGGCTCCCCAAGGAAGCTTCAATGTAAGTGTTTCTGACTAATTGTCCAGAGGGTCTCATGGGAAAGGCACTTGGATCTCCAGAGTGCCAGTAACTTGTTGTGACTTATTTTGTCATATTAAACAAACATTTGTTTAGTTTTGCATTTGTTTTTAAAAAGCCCCTACTCTCCAAATTATATAAACTGCAGACTCCGTAAAACCCGGATCTTCCCATACTTCTGATTGGGGCTTTTTTTGCTTTCTGAACGTATTTGTGTGCGGCTTAATAGGTTTCCATATGAATATAAAATGATGAGCCTAAAGTAGTGGCTTGGGGCCAGAGGTGAACTGAATTTGTGTTCCATATTTCTTTGGCCAAAGGTAGTTTCTGGTAGCAAATTCCCTACATTTCCAGACTGCTCAGTCAAGGTGTTCTCCGGTTATACCTGTGCAGAGCTGACTGAAGCATGTAGGACTAGTCAGTGTAGCAGTGGCTGGAAGAACAGGTAGGGTTGAGCCAACTGATGTGATACACGAGGGCTATCTGATAAATGCATTCCTATATAACCATCGCAGCAAAGTTAATCAGATAATTCCCCACAGCTATGTATCATTCCACTGAAGGGTTAGTCCTATTGAAGAAGATTCCAGTTTGTAAGAGTCATTAAAGGAATCAATAACACCTGTGGATGACCCATTCATCTGTAATCTAGACTTGGCTGCTACTGAGTAGCTTGTAAGTCTTTGGCAGATAATTCTATCTATGGACAAAAAGGGGTAAGTGAATTAATTTGCTCCTCTCAAGGGAAAACTATGCGTTGAATATACTGACCCAGTTACCTTTGAATTTTATCATCAAATTTGAGAAGCTATTTGGCATTGAATTTAATATCTACTCAGCTTTTTCAGAAGATCTCCACTGAAATAACTAACTTCCAGAGAGGCTCTGTTCAACTCTTCATTGAGGTTATCTTCACTTCTTTTCAAAAGACTTCCATTCTCCTTCTACCTATGTGTACCACAAACTTACCTTGATCAACCCTGTCTGTGCATCAGCATTTTTTAATGCTAAATCTAGGCCAGATCGTGGTTCTTAGACTTTAGTGTGCGTCAGAGTCACCTGAAGGGCTTGTTAACACAGATTTCTGGTCCCACTCTCCAGGGTTTTGGATTCAGCAGGTCTAGGATGGGGCTGAGAATTTGCAAGTCTAACAAGCTCTTAGGTGATGCTACTGCTGCTGGTCTACAACTGCACTTGAGAACCACTGGGCTGGACAAATAGACCCAAACTCTGGCTGATTATTAAAATCATCTGGGGTAATTTTGATCAGCAAGGATGCCCGAGGCCCATACCTGAATGCATGAGAATCTCTGGGAGTCTGGGACAGGATTGAAGTGAGGTCATTAGGGCACCCTGAGAGCTAATGTTTTCTTAAATTTTGCACCCTGAGCACCTCACTCTAGTCCTGGCCCTGCTACCAATTTGCATTTAATGTAGCAGACCAGCTGCAGCATAGAAATGTCTCTAAAGCTTGCTGGAGTAAATAACAAGAGTGTGAAGTAGTCTCTTAACCATTTATAGATTGGGCTATTTCTTTCAACAAGGGATGCTGTTGCAGTGATATTTTTAGAGCTAAAAATTCATAGGTCATGAGCTTACTAACTGGTTTCAGCTAAATTCCTTCCTTGGTATGGAACCTTTAAGTTACTCAACCTGTGAGAGTTAACTGCTAATAAACCACTGACCTATGTACTAGGAAAACATAAAATGCAATGGAGTGCATGTTGGATTTAGGGCTGGGAGATGTTCACGGTAGTTGCTCCTCTTTCCTTGTCATCGTATGTATACTTGCAAATAATACTTAGTGATTAGCATGTCACAGAAGCAAAAGTACTTTTCTCTCTAAGAATAATTTATTTTGAAATAATTTCAAACTCACAGAAAACTTGTTAGAAGTTTTACAAAGAACTCCTATATCCCCAATATCAGACTCGCCAACTGATAACATTTGATTGCATTTTCTCTGTTGCACTGGGTTCTTTTCTCACCCATGTCCCTCACCCAGCTCGCTCTCTCTCTTGCTCTCTGTTTCTCCTCCTCTCCTCTCCTCTCCTCTCCTCTCCTCTCCTCTCCTCTCCTCTCCTCTCCTCTCCTCTCCTCTCCTCTCCTCTCCCCTCCCCTCCCCTCCCCTCCCGTCCCCTCCCCTCTTCTCCTCTCCTCTCCTCTCTCCCCCATCTTCTTTTCTTCTCTGGTCTAGACTCCCATCTGGGCACATAAGGGACATTTAATTTTCAGACCTCTTCCAGTCTGAAAAAGTTCCTTGGGGTTTCTGTTTTCCATGTTCTTGATGGTTTTAAAGTATGAAGTCCTTTCATTTCATAGGGTGACTCTCAACTGCCTGATGTTTTCTTGCCACCATGCTTACATCATGCTTTCTTGTAGGAACATGACAGAAATATTGCCCTTCTCAGGTATCACCTCAGGGGGCACTCTCTTTATGCATCCCGCCACTAATGACGTGAATCTTGGTCACCTGGTTATATTGGCATCTGTCAAGTTTCTCCACCAGTCTTTCTTTTGTGCTTAGTTATAATTTTGTGGGAGGTATTCCAAGATTATGCCAATATCCTTTTGCTTCTATGATGGCTGCCAAATTGTGACTCTCCATTTTCAGCACTTTTTCTACATTTTTCAGTTGACATTTTATTGTAAAGCAAGGTTCATTAATATCATGTAATCATAGATTTTTATTTTATTTAATGAGTTGTCATTTGACACTTTCATTCTTCATTTGATGCTCAATTTTTCTACAGTTTAAATGGTGGTAGCCCCTTCATGACATGTTCCCATCATTCATTGACTATTTTCTTACTTTCTGGCACAAGGAAAAGATGCCCCATGCTTATGTTGTTCTTTCTGTGACTCAGCCCTGGAATGAGCCATTTCCTTAGGGAGACACTTATAATCCCCAAACTCCCACCAAATAGCATCTATAAATGAGAATTACATGTTAAGAAATTCAGTTAGCTTTCTAAATTTAAGCATATGCATATCAACAAATGTTGAAAACTCAAAATACAATGTATACCTTGAAGGAATAGATAAAAATGGGAAAATAGACCAGAGAAAAATTTTTATGGTCTTTGTTTATTTCTTCTTGAGTTATACCAGCTTGAGTTATATCAGCTGCCAAATGTACATACCTCCCAACATTTTATTTGCAGTCTAAGTCCCTTCAGTGTTAACTTGCATCTAGTTAGTGGGTTTCCTTTCTCTGTGGCTGGTTTGGTCGCTTAGATGGACCAAAACTGTTTTGGCTGTTGACCTTGCAATATATCCCCATGAAGATTTACTGGATGGGACAGGGTGTAGACTTCAATCCAGTTTGTGGTTTGAGCATAAGAAAGATTCTGGAAAATACCTGCTTATTGTATGTAGTGTGTACAAACCAAAGATGGTGTCCTGGGAAAGAAATCTGCTGATAACATAATTCTAGTGGTGTTCTTAGAAGGTTGAATTGTTTCCTGCTGAGTTTCCTTGCCAAAATAATTGACTTGCAACCTGGAAACAGCAGCAAGATGGGTGAGGGGAGAATGAAGACATTATTGCTTCCTGTGAAATTTTGCTTTCCTGAAAAGATTCAGGTTTTCCAAACTTCTCTGCTATTTTAAAATTCTAATAAGAAGCAGACCTGGCATCTTGTAATGGTTGAGTTGGTATGGTAATTGCATTACAATAAATAGCTGAAGTGCTAGGCCCGTAAAAGTGACCTAAGACCCACTGTTCTCTTGCAATAGGGGACTCTTTAATAGCCACAGATTTTAAAGGGCCAGTGTCCTTTTGGACCATTTCTTCCAAGTACAAATAAGCAAAAGTCTACCTTAAGGGCACTGTGTTGGGTGTGAGTAATTTTGTCTTTGCTAAGTTAAGTGGTATTATTAGCCAGAGAAAATTACGCTGACACAATTTAAGCAAAAATGATATAGGAGATTGTTGGAAAAATCAAACCTTTTGTTTTTCCAAACAAGAAAATAAGCTATTCTGGTGTTATTGGGAGGAAAATAAACAGAAAATCATAGTCGTAAAGAACACATTTGTCTTTAGGATGTGGAATAAGAATACCAGAATCTCCAGGTTTATAAACTAGATATATGAATATATATTTCATATTCCTTTTCTCCTAATTTCCATTATTCATGGAATTATAAGCATAGAGGAGAAAAACATAAACTATTTCTAGGACCGACTTCACTACATTCAAATCTTCATGTTCAGGGTATGGTGCTCAATGGAATGAGGGATGGGAAAGATGTATGAAACCTGGATGTGCCTGTGAGTAGCTCATGATTTTGGAGGGGAGCAGGGGAATTGTATAAGTGTCGCTATGAGTGCTACACAAAGCTCAGCGTGAAATAAACTCTAGGAATGACAAAAGTAAGTGTGATCTGGGTTGAGGAAGAAAGATGTATTCAGATGAAACTATTTGCGGAGTGTGTGTGTGTGTGTGAGAGAGAGAGAGACAGAGAGAGAGAGAGGGGTACAGAGAGAGAAAGACTAATGTAGATGTTTCTAAATGGAAAGGGCACAGTTACACTTGGCAGGTCAAAATAAGAGGACTAGCAGGTTGCCCATATGGGTATTCACACTATAACATTTACCTTGATAAATTCACTAGTGTCCTAGAGACTGGATCACAGTATTTCAGTTTCAAAAACTGAGGTCTCAGTGTACCAGACTTGGCTCAGTGATGTTGACACAGTGTAGCAAAACTTACATGGGTTTAATGTACAATTTATTAATCCACAATGGGAATTACAATCCTCACTGAGGAGAATATTTGTGTTAGCATGCCCACAGTATTCTTTCCTTGTAGGCCTACATAAGCACTTCACTTGCAGTTGTGAAATCAGAATCTGGAAGATTAGTTGTTTGATTTCAAAATGAAGTGGCTTCAAGCTTAACGGACTGTTGCGTCCATTTCCTAAGTGAGGGTACCCTTGGTCATAGGACCCATCAGATACATCTTTGAGCCATGATAAAACGTTTTCCCTGGACATTGCTCAGACTAGCACTGCTTACGGTGTCCTCTGATGCTCTTCAGGTGACTGAAGATCCTCTACTCCTGACCCATTCTATCCCCTCTACTCTGCAGAGATTAAAAGCGGAAGATGGTGGATTAAACAACAGAATTGGCTAAACTAAAAATGGTTTAAAGTGATGCATACATACTTACATTTTTAAAAATTAATAGGTTTCAATATAAATTCATCCACTAATCTTTTGATATAGAACCACCATATCACATTTTCATTGAGTCTTAGTTTGGATTTCATAAATTATATCCATTATGTAACCTTTATGACTTCCAGGGATGTGTGCATTACAATCATTTATAAAGTAATCTGAGGGCAGAGTTTTCCCAGATTTTTGTGATTTCCCTCTCACTTCAGGCTTTTCTTATTTGCACTTAATTTGATAGCAGTTTACTTTTATCCCAATCAATATTTTTCATTTTTCCCAAACTTTAAATTCAATAGAAACAACTGTTTTTAACATTCATATGTCATCAGTTTACTGAGTAATTAAATCATTTAATTTAAATATTTTGAAAAAAACATAATTGACCTCCAGAAACATTAAACTCAACACATGTATGTTAGAGGGTAATCATCCAGAAATGAACATGCTAGGGTATCAGACACATCATAGTAGCATTAGGGAGGTTTGATGAGTTCAGGAGGATTCTGGTGTGTTTTGACCACTTCAGTTACAAGTTAAGTTTTGCTGGTCCAGGGGTCCTTTCTCCTCTGGCTTTGCATTTCTCTTTCTTGGTCCTTATATGCTATTGAAGAATCAGAGGGCAGCATATGCCTGAAGAGATTAGTTTATCACCTTTTCTTTTTAGTGGGAGGGGAGCCAGGAAAATCATTTTGGAATCACTAATGGCAGCCACACTCCACCCCACATGCAAGAAGATAAGAGGTGACTAATCCCGACTGATAGGAAGCTTCCCAGGAGTTAATGTAGCAAATATAGCTCTATTATCCAGGGAAATGGAGTAGCCTGATCTTTTGAGTTGAAAAGAAAAGTGACTCCCTTCCTTGGATTAATTTTTGGGAGGATCAAAAGGCAAAGGTTCCAGGTTTATGAGATGTGATGCTAGAACTAATCCTGACACAGTGTTCCTTGGGTGCGCTGGTTCTCTGAATGGGGATGGGAATGTAAAGAGGAAAAGAAGAGCTGTAAGAATTTGGGATCCTGAGTATGGAATTCTCTGGACTGAGCTCAGCCCTAAGGGGCTGGATTTTCATCCCTGTGTATCTGTGTGGTTTGTGCAGGGCTCTGGGTCAGCCACACACCTATTGACAATTGTCTGAAACTTGGATGTATGACAGAGAGGGAAGCATGGTCTTTCAATGTTATGTTGGAGCATTGCTTAGGAGGGCCACCCAAGATTACTTAATTATATAGGGGAGTAGACCTTTGTTTTAATTTGCAAATCTTCTATCAATTAAGGCCCAAATTCTGTGAAATTTTACTTTAATTGGTCTATATTTTGTTTGGTACAGATTCAAATGGGTTTGTTTTGTAGAAAAGGTAACCCTAGAGGTTATGTGTTAATACCCTGTAGGACAGTCATCCCAGACCTTTTTGGCACCAGAGACTAGTTTCATGGAAGACAATTTTTCATGGATAAGGGAAGGAGGAATGTTTTTGGGGTGAAACTGTGCCACCTCAGTCCATCAGGCATTTGTTAGATTCTCATGAGGAGCATGAGATCTAGATCCCTTGTATGTGCAGTTCACATAGGGTTCATGCTCCTATGAGAATCTAATGCTGCCGCTGATCTCACAGGAGGTGGAGCTCAGGTGGTAATGCTGGCTCATTCACTGTTCACCTCCTGCTGTGCAGCCTGGTGGCTAATAGGCCATGGATCAGTATACATCTGCGGTCCAGGTCGGGGGGCCAGTGTTGGGGACCCCTGCTGTAGGACATTACCAGTTTCATATCCAACCTAGTGCCTTATTCTAACATTAAAAATGTCAAATCCCAAGCATCCCTCATTTCTCAGATGACCTTCTAACCAGCTTGCTCATTAATGAATTGAATGAGGCTTTGACATTGTTCATCCTTTATTTGCATGATAGCCTCTGTCAGGATGATTTCAGATCTGTTTCTATCAGTGATCCCATGAGAGAGAGAAGCAAAAGCATCATGGACTCCTTGGAGTCCCCATTTCACCTTGGTGGAGTAGGCAGGTTAGCTAGACTTGTTTCAATTCAAGGGGAGGAGGGTATCCCTGAGTTTTTCTTCTCTGAGTAAAGAAGGTAGGGTCAGGTGGTTAGTGGTGATGGTAGTGAGGGTGGAGCTCCAGAGACTAATTGGATAAGTAAAAGTGATATGATTATAATTCCATTGTAAGTTTGTGGAGCAGTTTTTATCAGGCATTTATAGCAGCGCATTCATTTTCGAATGACTGAAGTAAAACCAATTCTCATCTCTTTGTATTTCTGACAGTGGCATTTGAAACCCTATCCTGAAACTGCAAAGATAAGGCAGTGGGATATAGCATTTTGAGTCTTTTCGTGCTCGAATAGAAATCTACTTACTGGGAGTTACTGTTCATAAGTGTTGTTCACTTTGGATCATTTTGATGGAGCTCATGCTATGATTTTCTTTCAGAATTAGAGGAGAAAATAAATGTGGCCACTTCTACTTTTGTATTGTTTATCTTGCTCAGATTCATCTAGTTGGCAGTCAGATGCCAAGTCTAGCACTGGAAATGATGTACACATTATTATATATTGTTCTTGACGTTTCCTGAACATTTCCTTTCATGAGATACTCTTTTAAACACCTATTATAATTCATTTTCATAATGAACAGGGACCAAATTATGTCCTATTTTTGTTCTAACGTGATGGCAGTTGTTGTAGGTCAGGCTCTCCAGGAAGTAGACTCTAAGAGAGAGATGTGTGTGCAGAAGGGTAAATGGGGATTGCTCTTGGAGTTAACATCTCTTAGGAGTGAAGGAAGCAGGACGGGTCTGTGGAGAAGTTGAGTTGAAATACAGTCACAGCAAAGACCTCAGTTGATCCCACAGGATGCTCTGGGTTTTGGAATCCCCACATTGACTAGTTTTTTGATGCAAGCTGATCCCCCACCAGGGGTTCTGAACTTGGTCAGAGGGGCATTCCTCCACAAAGAGCAATCACTGAGGTTCTACCACCTAGATTTTGCTTCACACAAATTCATCTCTTTCTTTCTATTTTCACATCTGCAGCATAGGTTTAGGCTATCATTGTTTCTGTAGTGGATTTTTTAATGGTCTTCTAACAACTCATTTCCCAGTTCCTACTACTGTCTTCTCCAATTAGGATGATATATAATTTGTTAACTAAACCAGGACACTTTTGAGAGTGAAACAGGACATTATTAAACATTACATTTAGAAAGCAGGCATCAACAAGGACCCAGGCAAACTGGGACATATGGACACCCCTCTAATTTATCCTGCATAGCTGTCAGAATTTGCTTTCTGAAACTCTTGTCTGACCCTGTCACTTGCCATGTTATATAATGTGTCTAAGGGGAAGCATGTACTGTTCTAATGACTGCAGCATTCTGCTCTGCTTGGCTGGATTTCTTGTTATAAATCAGTCAATTAGCTGTCTGCATCTCTTGTAGTTTGGGATAAATTATAGTAAACAGAAGTTTTCCCAGGATTGTATTACTTTTGGGTATCATAACAAAGCAAACTTTGAGATTTTTCACACTGAGAAGCATTCTCTGAAATGTACCAACTCAATACAAGCTTGTCCAACACAGTTCTGCCCCACTGATCAGTGGTGCCCTGGAAGACAACACAGCCACACAGCCTTCGGCCTCAACATGACCTCTCCACTGCTGTCGGATAAGTGGTTGAATGGATCAAGTGGGCTATTTAATAAATGGCTGAACAAGACAAAAAGTGGTCAGCGATCCTCATCAGACATATCAATGTTTTCCAAAGCTTTCTGCTTTTCAGGGGAAGTAGTAAAAGGAAAAGTTTTTCCTGATAAGAATTCATTTACTTTTCATTCACTGATGAAAGGAATTCATTCTTACAACTTTTCTGAGGAAACTAGCTATTCTTTTGTTATTTCTAATGTGTCTTAAATATTAAAATTTTCATTACATGAGAAATTTTTATGCATTGATGAAAAATTAGAAAATACAGAATAGCAAAAGGAAAAGTAATGCCTATGCCAGGGGGCAGGGCTGCTTCCACCTCAATTTCAAAGGGTAGGACCAACACCCAGCTGAACTGTGGGGGCAGAGTTGTAGAGTCCTTGAAGTGTGACCCCTGCCCTGACAGATAGTAATAGCATGGATGGGGTTGCTGCAAAGAGCCAGGATGTGGGCAATGTGTCGCCTAATGTTGTCACCCCAATCTGTCTGATAGGCAGAACTTCTTCCCCAGAGGGGTTGGACAGCAGAGTATGGCACCACAGAGGATTAGTTTAAGCTTTAAAATCTTGTGCAATTTGCCTTGCTAGGTTTGGACTTGCTTGGAACCCATCACCCCTTCCTTCTTTCCTATTTCTCTCTTTTGGAATAGAAATGTCTAGCCTATGCCTGTCCCACTACTGCGTTTTGGAAGCACAAAACTTGTTTGATTTCACAAGCTTACAGCTGGAGAGGAATTTTGCCTCAAGATAAATCATACATTGAGTCTCACCCATATCTGATTTAGATGAGATTTGGGTGGGAAGTTGGACTTAAGACTTTAGAGTTGATGCTAGAACACTTTTGGGGTTGCTGGGATCGATAAATATATTTTGTATGCAAGAAGGACATGAATTTTGGAGGGTGAGGGGCAGAATGTTATGGACTAAATATTTGTGTGCTTGCTCCCCTCCCTATCCCCCGGTAAATTTATATGTTGAAATCCTAACCCCTAATGTGATGGTATTAAGAACGTGGAGACTTTGGGAGGTAATTAGGTCATGAGGGTGGGGCCCTCATGAATGGAATTAGTGTTCGTATAAAACAGAATCCAGGATGCTTTCTCTCTCTCCTTCCACCATGTGAGGACACAGCAAGAAGATGGCAGGATGCAACTTAGAAGAGGACCTTCACCAAGAATCTGACCCTTCCAGAACCCTGATCTTGGGCTTCCAAAATAAATTCCTGTGTTTATTAGACACCCAGTCTCTAGTACTTTGGTAGAGCAGCCTGAATGGACAAAACCACTATCTTTCTACCTTGTACATAAGGTTATATTAATTTTGTATACATTTTTCTGTTGTGTACTGTGTGAATGTGTCTATAAACACACACATATAACAAAAGTATGACCATCCTAAGCAAGTGGAACTTACTTTGTTCACTTAGTAATAAAAAATTCTTTCTACATTAATAGGTTTATCTCTGCATCATTATTTGTAATGGCTGCACTGTATTCAATTTTTTAATTGCTCCATACTTTATATAACAATCCCTTATTTTCTGGCATTAAGGAATTTTCTAACTTTGTTGTTATTTAAGAAAATATTCACTGCATATCCTTGTATATATGTATTTTCCCATTTTGATTACTTTTTAAGATTAATTTTTATGTGCAGATTTGCTGAATCACTTTTAGGCTCTTGAGCAGTCTGGTCAACTTGATGGGTTGGCATTTGTATGTGTGTTGCTAAGCCTCACAGCTGCCTGATTGGGCAGCTTTACTGATGGAGTGTCAGATTCTTTGTTTGCCTATTAGAAAATGATGAATCTTAAGCATAAAGAAATGTATTTTTTAAAAAACACCATATAATCCTTTGGATATTTGTACAGGCAAGCTGAAATGGGACATGATTTATAAAAAAACTGAAACTCAATATATATTTTTTTCCTCAAAAGTATTTTTGTTGCAGTTTCCTCCTGTGTTATTGGGAAATAATAGATTCACTTTCTTTCTGGTTTATTTGGCTAATGTAAGCTCAGTCTAATGATTCTCCATTTCTAAGGAAAATATGAAAAGACATATTTAACATATTTCTAATTTTGAGTAGGTCTTTGCCCAATACATGCATTTTGAATTAGCCAGAAAAAAAATCCAGAATATGACATAAAATTGAGCTCTGATATTTCATTCTTCTTCCAAAAGTTATTTTACTATTTGATAGTTTTCGGGACTTAACTAAAAGCAAAGTTTGTGTCAGAGTCTTTTGTGATTGATGACAGGTAAAAGTTGACAGCATGACTTGGAATTTTGATGGATCATGGAGGATTGACTCCTTGAGAGAAAAATTGCCAAATGATGCTCAGTGATGACAGTATTCAGAAGACTATATGTATTCTTAATTTTAAAAGATAATGTCAAATTGAAAGTCAGCTTTCTCTAGGTATTTTCTTGGTGATTGTCACCTTGATCTTTCACATTCTACATTACTTTTCTTTCCCTGACTCAAAAAAAATATTTTTTGCTACAGAAATGTGCATCCAAGTTCACGCTAACACTCTCTTCACTCACAGGAGTCTTCCTTTACTTTTAATCTTTCAACATAGTAGGGGTGTGGGGGCATGGGCAATGAGAGTTGAAGTATTGTTTGTAACTGGGATGGCTTCTTGCTCTCTGAATTCTGAAACTCTAAAAGCATTAGCTTCCTGCAGGCCAGGGAGTATGGAGATGAATCAGCCTCTTCTCCCTCCAGCATCAATTTTTTGAATCTATAAACAGTGGCTTTATTGTAGTATACAATTATGGTAAAGGCCTTCACCAATGGAGCACGTTATTGATGGCAGATGTAATAGCTAGCTAATCCTATGATCATGTCAATAGAATTAGGAGACCACTAGAGCTTCCCAGTTAAGCACTGGGTATTTGGAGATGTTGCTGTTCCAGTATTCAGCAGTGTTTTTGATCACTGCCCTTATGCAATAGACAATCTATAGGTCACAAGCTTCCATTTATCTACTGTATCTATAGAAACTCTCCTGTCTCTAGAATCTATGAAGTATGGACATTTTCTCCCAAATAAATGATGATGAGAATATGAGAGGAGCCTGAGTCCAAAGATATCCCAAAAGCCTATATTCTTAAGTAGTTGCTGAAGATACCGAGAGCTAGGAAGTCAATGAGTTGTCTTCTCTTAGGATAAACAGTGAAATTTGCAGTAGTCAATCCACTTCTTTCTCTGGATAATAGTTGATATGGTTTGGATGTTTGTCCTCTCCAAATCTCATGTGGAAATGTGACTTCCAATGTTGGATCTGGGGTCTAGTGGGAGGTATTGGTTCATGCGGGCAGATCCCTCATGAATGTTTTAGCACCATCCCCTTGGTGATGAGTGAGTTCTTGCTCTAGGTTCATGTGAGATCTGGCTGTTTAAGAGTATGGCACCTCTCTCCTCTCTGTCTCTTGCTCCCTCTCTCACCATGTGACAGGCTAGCTCCCCTTCGCCTTCCCCCATGATTGTAAGCTTCCTGAGGCCTCACCAGAAGCAGATGCTGGCACCATACTTCTTGTACAGCCTACAGAAACATGAGCCAAAATAAACCAATTTTCTTTATTAATTACCCAGTCTCAAGTATTCTTTTATAGCAATGTAAGACAAGACTAACACAATAATCTTTTCATCCTTTGAGCAGAAGTTATAGATGGGTGGTAAGAGGGGATAGAAATGGGAGAAGACAGCAAGAATGTATGTTGGGGGAAGGGGGTCTTTGAGATATACATAAATCCAGGTTAATGTGTACATTTTATACAGACTTAAGGTACATTTCCTACTCTTGTCTTTTAAGAAGACAAAAGGGCTTGAATCATAAAAAGGGAGGTCTTGGCAATCAAAACAAATAATATGCAAGTGATTGATGCTGGCATCTTCTTAACCAGGCATAAACTGCTCTCGAACCCTTTGCAAAATTACTGCCCTTTCTCCCCTTTCTTTTGCCAATTTTCTACACAAGTGCCAAGAATTTCATCAGCTTGGACTTCATGTTGGCATACTCATTAATATTTTTATTTCCTCTCATTTTTGTGACTCTGCACAAAAATGCTTGTGAAGTCTTACTCAGCTTCCCTGAACCACTCTTGGTATATTTTAAAGGTTTCCAAACTTGAGCCTTACCTATGTGACACTTCCTGCCTACATCTTGACTGGATCCAGTCTTAATGTTGTGGTTCTGTGTTCAAACATGCTTATGACTATTGGCAGGTCCACAGGCCTCATGGCAACACGGGCTGCATGCCAGCCTTGCCTCACTCCCTTGGTGACCATAATTGCTTTCAACCACAATCTCATGAGTGTAGGAACAATCGCTGGCCTGATCGCATTGGAGTATACCAGCTTTCATGTTTTAGGACTTATCTGCCCTGATACATGCTTGCATGACCTGAAAGAATATATTTTTAAATCATTCTCTACTTCTGGATCCAAACAGAAGAAATGCTTTTCTCTTTCCTGTCTTTTTGTTCTCTCATGCTTTCCAGTTCCTCAGCTCTTTCCTCATCCCTTTAGTCACTTGGAATTTATCCCTTTAGGCGCTGTTGGTAGAATACTCTGTTATTTTTGTTTGTTTATACAACTAAGATTTCTACAAAAATCTTGTCATCAGTGTTTAGGAATGGAGGTGACTCCCACTTTCGAATATCTGATGCTTTAAATCTATTCGTTTTTTGAGTTGGACATTTCATTTTTCACTCATTTATGATGCAAACCAATAGCCACAGGCTTTAATCACACAAGTTCTTTCCTAAGTTTTACCCAGCTTTCCTAATTAGAAAAGATATTCCTAAGACTTTGTTTCATAAAAGGATTATGATTTTTATTGTGTGAAAAATTTGACTGGACACTGGTTTCAGTTTCTGAGAGGGAGACTTTAAACCCTGGGATTTCTGAAGAGATAGGAGTATTTTTGTTATTTGTGGTGGGCCCCTTAAACCACACCTGGGTTTATGTTAGTGAGGTAACTCCTAGCGGGTCCCTATCCTGTATGATTTCAGAATAGAGGCTGGTCATGACAGAAAGACCAACCATGATTTACAGGCTTGGGGCTTTGAAACATGTGATATCAACCTGACCTCCCAATTTCTGAGGTTGGGTGGGGAAGTGTTGAAGATTGAATTAAATCATGCTGGCATAATGAAACACTAATAAAAATTCTGGATACTTGGAGTTTGGTGAGCTTTCTGGCTGGTGGTGCACACTGATGTGCCTGGAGGGTATTGACCCCATGAGGAGAGGACACGGAAATCCTGCATCTGAGACCCTCCTAGATCATGCCCTATGTGTCTCTTATTTTCACTGGCTAGTTTTGATTTGCATCCTTTTTTGCTATAATAAAACAGCAGTTGTAAGTACAGCACTTTCTTGAATTCCCTGATATATGTGACCAATAAGTTATAATGACTTATTGGATGTGAGGGGGTAGTTGAAACCCCTAGATTTATAACCAGTTGCTCAGAAGTGCAGGTGGCCTGGAAACCCCTGAGCCTATGGGTGGTGTCTGAAGTAAGGGCAGACAGGAGGGACTGTGCCCTTAACTGATGAAGTTTATTTAACCTAACTCCAGGTGGTTAGCATCAGAAGTCAACTACAGTACTAAAAGTCATTAGGAAACCACAGAAATAATAGGCTTTGCATGGAATTATTGCACAAAAGTGTTAGCAAACAGGACAAAGTCATGCTCTATTTTAAAATGCAATGAAATGGATAATTTCTACAATTTTTCAGCATCTAAATATTATGGCCACATATTCAAAACAATCACAGAGACAACATATTCAACACGTTTTTTTCTTGAAAAAATATTTGTTAAAGAACAGGTACTATGAATGAAGCTGAAAAGACAAACCTGTGAAAATATCTGGGATAAAATATTTAATTCATTATCAAGAAAATTAGGATTGAGAATATCACCACCGAACAGAATTTACTCTTAACTTACCAAATATTCCCCAGCACCTCCGAATACATTCTCAATTGGAACTATTATAGTTCTAAGAAAAAGAGTCGATGGAAGATGTCAGGAACTTTTAATTTACAAACCATTAAGTGAAACTTTCAAGAAGACTCTGGGCAATTTTAGAAATACTTAAAAATAATAAAACTATATTGAAAATAATCTTCAGTAAAGTATTGGTGACATGATATGAAAGGCAGATGTGGCTGAGAACCAGATAACTTAGGTGACTATGTGCTATTTCACACAGAATAAATCCCAGTAGACCCTAGGGTGGTCTGTGAGACTCTCCTAAAGCTATTGGTTTTCCCTTCCTCTGTGGCCTCCTCTTCTAATCTTTCTCCTGGACCACTTTCCTCCCACCACACCCTGTCTGCATTCTAGTTGCTATTCAGACTCTCTAGGCACACTCTGTTGGCCATAGTAAAAGTGGGTGGTTAGACCACAAAACCAGAAAACATGTCTCAAGTACCCAGTGTTCTGAATGAGCCTGTACTACTGTGCTGCTGGTATTGGCAATAAAGTAATTTATTACTTTTAATTGGTTTGAACCATATGAAATTGCCAAATAATAGTGACATAGAAAACAGGAAGTAATTAAATTAATCTCCAAATTGTATAGTCCCAATATCTCCAAATTAAATGGACAATGTCAAGTAAAGTCAAAGGGAATGCAATAAAGTAAGAAAATGTGAATGGACACTGAATAGAAATATTTATATATCACTACAGGAGGCTGCATCTGTTCGCTCGTTTGTTGACAGGTGTTGTTAAATCTACAGGCTTGTTGTAATTAACCTGGTTACCAAGGGGCTAATCATATAATCTAGTTTTCTTAAGAGGTTTGCTTACATTTTCTCCTCCTCTCTTTCTGTCTCCATCTCTTTTCATCCCTTCTTTGATGCCTTACTCTGGCCTCCAATCATGTTTACTTTCAAAATTTCCTAGTGACTTCTAAACTTCCAGACTAAACAGCCTTTTCCAATACTTCACTCAGTTGTATCTGAAGGGCTTTTAATAGTCAACCACCCATCAATTCTAGTACTCCCCACTTGGGTTTCTGTGACATATGCTTCCTCCCCTGCAGCTCTACTACCCTTCTGATCTCTACCTCTTCTGTATTTATTGGTTCCTGTCTACTAACAGAATCTATCTTTGGACTTCCATCCTTTGCACGTACTCCTCATATGAGCTCATTCACCCTTATGATTTTTTACCTTTGTAGCACTGACTGCCTAATTTCTAAGCTCAACCCAACCCCTCATTGGCTCCTCTGTGTCACATTTATAATCACTCACGGAAGGTACTTGCATTTAAATTATTACCATTCCCTCACAATCACTTCCAGACCACTTCCCTTTACCAGTCATCTCATTTCTATCTTGGACATGATTTAAGTCTCCCAGAAAACAAGTCTTCAATACAAAAGAGAAATTTTATGAATAGGAAACTAAAGTCATTATCTTTCTTCCAAAGAAATTTCTGCTTTCAACTCCTTGTGGTCTTCAATAGATGTGTCCATGTCCTTGCATTATGCCATGGTCCAATAACACCCTTCCACTTCTTATTCTCCAAATGCACTCTACCTTCCCCGAGCCTTTTCCCACACTATTCCCTTTACTTAGTTCCACTCATCTCCACCAAGAAATCCTACCCGGTCTTCAAGGCCCAGTTATTAACCTCAGACCAGAATGACAGAAAGCCTCAGACCAGAATGACTTTCACTGTACACTCATCTGTACTCATTTAGCATCTAAGAGTCTTCAGTGGATAGAGATAGTTCTATACATCTCTCTCTCTAAGTGCTAGGAAGTCAGTCCCTAGGCAACTGAATCCTTATCTGATTCTCATATTTTTAAATCCCTCACAGTACCCAGATTATGCTCATTAATAGTTGTTTTGATTGAATGGCATGGAATCTTCTAGGCATGGGGGTACAAAATAATCAGACTGATTCTTATTTAAGCATTTGGGAGCCTTTTCCTGCTTATTACCTGCAATTAAATGTTAATGAAGAATCACTGAAAAAATTAAAATATATAAAGCACAGCTAATATTGTAAGAGAGATGACAGCCTGGCTAGAGACACAGGCACGCATGCACATCATATTAACTAGTTATGTAACTAACCCTTTGTTTATCCTCTGGATTACTGGTCACATAGAAAGACTGAACACCGAAATTATTGGACACACTAAAGAAAGTTACATAGTAAGAACTTACCATCACAAAAAAGAGAGTACCTGACCAAACTGACAGCTTTAGTTAGAATCAACATCTACTGCAAAGTATTTGTTCACTCTTCCAGATCACTTGCAGGAGGGCTTCTGATGACAGATTATAACTCATGTCTTAGCGGTCATTATGAAAGGCATGACTGATGAATGTGCCAAGCCCAGGATTCTGAAAAGGAATTCTCTGACACTGTTATCTGGAGGGCTGGCCTGAAGTTAAACTGTGGAGTCAGTTGCCTTCTGCTCCCATCCTCAGGGCCGCCCAAGTTTCTTGTTATCCAGTTCCTCTCCTCCCTTCTCCTCAAGCCTACACAAGATGCCTTTCTCACTAATTGTTAAAAAAAAGATTAGAGATGCAGGGTGGAGAAATTGGAAAGTAGTAATTTTTGAATCAAAATAATACATATACATTTTTTAAGTCAAAGAGTATTTCAAGGTCAAAAACAGAAAAGAGCATTCATCTTCTCCTTTTCTTTCTTCTACACCTGCCTATGCCATACAGACACTACCACTTTCAACCATTTTAGCAGTTGTTTCAGGCATTTATCTCTTTATTTATAAATAATCCATTTATTCATCTATTTATTTTTCTTCTTGATTTTAAATATGATCATTTGTTTTTCTGTTTAATTAAATAAGCTTAGAACCTCCCCTCCCCCTGCACATCCAAGTACAAAATGGTTCTATCACAGTCATAACTGGGAGGCAAAAATAGTCAATGTTTTCACTATATATGTGTGTGTGTGTGTGTGTGTGTGTACAGTGAATATAATAAACATAATATTTCTTGTAGCTTAATCTTATAGTGTGTTATATTTCCTTATAGAGTGTTATGACATTTTCTTTCACGTTCCACTTTTTGTTTTTTACAAATTCCTAAATGCCTGATTTTTAAATGCTTACTTTTAAACCACCTAACTAAATCAGCCTCACACTTCTCAAAATAATATTTTACAATGTAAGTAACACATCATTTATTAGTAGCTTTTTTTCTTTGTTGGAAACATCTCTGAAGGTTCCTGCATCATTCAGTCTGGACTAATTGCTCTTGACACTAACTATTCTGAGTCTGTCCTCACTCTCCTTCTAAGAAATTTCTTTGCTCTCTTCTATATTGTATTCCCTATATCTTGGATTCCTTGTTTTACTCTTTCTTGGGTTTTGCTCTCATTTTTGGAAAGGAATACCTTCCAGTAACTTCCTGAGAAAGACGCATAGGAGGTAAATTTCTTAAAAGCTTGTTTGTCTTAAAGTGTTTTTTTTTTTTTTTTTTCCCCTGAGATAGAGTCTTATTCTGTCATCCAGGCTGGAATGCAGTGGCACAATCATAGACTTCATAGGCTTGCTGCAGCCTCAACTTCCTCAGGCTCAGGTGATTGTCCCACCTCAGCCTCCCGTGTAGATGGAACTACAGGCATGCACTACCACACCTTGCTAATTTTTTGTAGAAGCAGGGTTTTGCCATGTTGCCCAGGTTGGTCTCGAACTCCTGACCTCAAGCGATCTGCCTGCCTCAGCCTCCCAGAGAATTATGTTGCTTTTGAGGAGTTCATTGCTATTTGGTTAGCTATCTTTGGTATGTGAGCTGCTTTTTTTCTCTCCCCCCCGGGGTTGCATCAGTTTTCTTCCCCTAAGATACTTCAAAGAGCAATTATAGAATTTCAAAAATAAATCTATATCACTTGACCCCTTGCTTAAATTGTCTCATTTTTTAAACAAGAATGAACACAAGAATTCATTCCTTGTGTTAGTAGAACAAAAAGATAAACTAATCAGGATGCCTATTAAGGATAAACTTATCTTTATGCTTACAAGATTTGCTTTCAATAATTGCAATTAATAAAAGCTTCAAAACCAGAAGTTTTTGGCACTTAATACATGGCATATTACCTCCTAAAATTAGTAGAACTAAGCATGCTTCATTTTAGCACCCCATGTGCTGTCCTTGAAAGGGTCTGGAGAGGGTCAGGAAAAGAGAGAGAGTGATTGCCAGTTATCTTCCAGATTTAACTACAAGTAAAAGTGAGAAGTCTATTTATTGCAAATGCATCTCACATACTACTAAATGAGACCATAACAGAGGCTGGAAACTGAAGGTGAAAGTCAACCAATCCTATCCACGGTTATTTTCAGGCAACTACTACTACTACTAATAACACTTTATTACAAATGAAAATAAAATCAGAAAAAAACGCTAAGCTGGATAACATTTCAGGACAGTTGCTATAAAATTCCAAGGCAAATAAATGTCAGGTCTCATGAAATGTAACTATTCCAGGCAAACTAAGATGCATGACCACCCCAGATACAGGACATCTTTAATATTAAAAAAAGATTCATTTCAGAATTTGTGGAAGGAGAAGTCCAGGACCTGATGGCTTCACTGCTGAATTCTACCAAACATTTAAAGAAGAACTAATACCAATGTCACTCAATCTATTCTGAAAGATAGAAAAGGAGGAAATATTTCCAAACTCATTGTATGAAGCCAATATTATCCTGATGCCATGAAAGACATCAAAGAGGAAAATGACAGGCCAATATCTCTGATGATATTGATGCAAAAATCTTCAACAAAATACTAGCAAACCAAATTCAACAATACTTTAGAAAGATCATTCATCATGATCAAGTAGCATTTATCTCTGCCATGCAAGGATGGTTCAACATATGCAAATCAATCAATGTGATACATCATATCAACAGAATGAAGGACAAAACCATATGATTATTTCAATTGATGCTGAAAATGCACTTGATAAAATTCAACATCACTTCATGATAATAACTCTTAAAAAACTGGGTATAGAAGGGCCACATCTAAACATTAAAAAATATATATATATATTTAAAATATAAATATATATATTTTAATATATATATATTACAGACCCACAACTAGTATCAAACTGAATGGGGAAAATCTGAAAACTTTTCCTCTAAGATCTGGAACATGACAGGGAGGCCCGCTTTCACCACAGTTATTCAACATAGTACTGAAAGTTCTAGCTAGAGATATCAGACAAGAGAAATAAAGGGCATGCAATTTGGAGTAGAAGTAGTCAAATTATCCTTGTTTGCAGATGATATGATCTTGTATTTGGAAAAACCTAAAGACTCCACAAAAAGCCTATTAAAACTGATAAACAAATTCCATAAAGTTGTAAGATACAAAACCAATATGCAAAAATCATATGCCAACAGTGAACAATCTAAAAAATAAATTTAAAAAGTAACCTCACTTACAAGAGCCATTAATAAAATTAAATACCTAGAAATCAACTTAGCCAAAGAAATGAAAGATCGCTATAATAAAATTCTAAAACATTAATGAAAAAAGTTGAAGAGGACACCAGAAAAATGGAAAAATATTCCATGTTCATGGATTGGAAGAATCAATATTGTTAAAATGCCCACACTACCCAAGGCAATCTACAGTTTCAATGCAATCTCTACCAAAATACTGATGACATTCTTCACAGAAATAGAAAAAACAATCCTACAATTTATATGGAACCACAAAAGACTCAAAATAGCCAAAGCTATCCTAAGCAAAAAGAACAAAACTGGAAGAATCACATTACCTAACTTCAAATCATACTACTGAGCTGTAGTAACCAAAATGGCATGGTACTGGCATAAACACAGACACATAGACCAATGGGACAGAATAGAGAACTTAGAAATAAACGCATACATCTACAGTGAGCTCAGTTTTGACAAAGGCATCAAGAAACTACATTGTGGAAAGGACAGTCTTTTCAATAAATGGTGCTGGTAAAATGGGATATCCATATGCAGAAGAATGAAGCTAGATCCCTGTCTCTTGCCATATACAAAAGTCAAATCAAAACTGACTAAAGACATAAATCTAAGACCTCAAACTATAAAACTACTACAAGAAAACTTTGAGGGAATTCTCCAGGACATTGGTCTGGGCAAAAATTTCTTGAGCAATACCTCACAAACACAGGCAACCTAAGCAAAAATGGATGAATGGAATCACATTAAGTTAAAAATCTTCTGTGCAGCAAAGGAAACAATCAATAAAGTGAAGAAACAACCCACAGAATGGGAGAAAATACTTGCAACTACTTAGGTGACAAGGGTTCAGTAACCAGAATATATAAGCATCTCAAACAACTCAATAAGAAAACATCTAACAATCTGATAAAAAATGAGCAAAAGATTTGAATAGACATTTCTCAAAAGAAGATATACAAATGACAAATAGGTATATGAAAAGTTGCTCATATCATTTATCACCAGAGAAATGTCAATTAAAATTACGATGAAATATCATCTCACTACGGTTAACATAGCTTATATTCAAAAGTCAGGCAATAACAAATGCTGGTGAGGATGTGGAGAAAAGGGGAACTTTTCACATTGTTGATGGGAGTATAAATTAGTACAATCACTAAGGAGAACAGTATTATGGTTCCTCAAAAAACTAAACATTGAGCTGTCTTATTATCCAGCAATCTCCCTGCTGGGCATATACTCAAAAGAAAGGAAATCAATATACCAAAGAGATATCTGCACTCCCATGTTTGTTGTAGCACTGTTCACGATAGCTAAGATTTGTAAGCAACCTAAGTGTTCATCAAGATAAAGAAAATGTGGTACATGTGTTCAATGAGTACTATTCAGCCATTAAAAAGAATGAGATCCTGTCATTTGCAATAACATGAATGTAACTGGAGATTGTTATGTTAAGTGAAATAAGCCAGGCACAGCAAGAAAAGCACCTCATGTTCTCACTTTTGCGTGGAGTCCAAAATCAAAACAATTAAACTTATAGACATTTAGAGTAGAAGGATGGTTACAAGAGGCTAGGAAGGGTAGTGGGAGCCTGGGTGGGAGGTGGGGATGGTTAATGGGTACAAAAAGTAGAAAGAATGAGTAAGACCTATTATTTGATAGCACAAGAGGGTAACTATAGTCAATAATAATTTAATTGCACATTTAAAAATATCTAAAAGAGTGTAATTGAATTGGTGGTAATGCAAAGGATAAATGCTTGAGGAGATGGATACCCCATTCTCCATAATGTGCTTATTTCACATTGCATGTCTGTATCAAAACATCTCGTGTACCCTGTAAATATATATACCTACTATGTACCCAGAAAAAATTAAAAATAAAGAAAAACCTAAAAAAGAGTTTGTGGAAGGAGGTTATATTCTAGAGTATGAATTTGATATTGCACTAAATTGCTTTGGCCTGAACATACTTATAAAGCACAAAGCAAGGATGAAGAATTTGTAAGGGAAGAGGAGAGTCTCTTGGTTAGCAGAGAAGAGAATACAGACAGTAATATAGATTGAGTTTGCCTAAAAGTAATATGACATGAATTCATCTTTTTTAATGACTTGAATATAATCCAATCATAATTTTGGGATTACATACCCCTTTGGTGTTACAAACAGATGTCCCAGTTGGATGAAGTCTCAGAAAACAGCAGATTTAATGAAATTTCAACTTTCAAATGCCATTTTTAGTTTGCATGGAGTCAAAGTTGCTTATTAGGTTGGCAACTTCCAAAATAATACTTGTTTTGAAGAGTTAGAAATGTTGTGAACCTTATGCTAGGCCCACTGGGTTCTCTGACATTGACACACAGTGCTTTTCTGAGACAGCCAAGACTGACTTTGTGTTCATCAAGGATAGCTGCCTTTCTGAGGTAAAGGGAAAGCGTAACAAAAAGGTTCCATTCTGGTGACTTCTGTTACAAAAAAAAAAGAAAGAAAATATGTTCACTTGAACTGAGCTCAGAAATGGGCATTTGTAAAATTGGGGAATTGTTTTGAGACTATTTATCTGCCCACTTAAACACATACTATGCATGTTCCTCTTGTGTGCCAGGCACCATGCTTGCAGCTGGTCAACAAAGCAGACATGGTTCCTTTCTCCATAGAGCTTTTCAATGAATAAAGGGAAATTTTTATTTAAGTCGAAATAATTCTAACGTATTCATTAGCTGTCCTTCTGCCCTTCCAACAAGTTGTACATTTCAAATCATAGATTGTTACCAAGCAGAACAGATTTTTCACAGTGTATTATATAAGAATAAGAAATAAAGGATGTTTATAAGAGTACATTCCACATCAGATAGATCTAATGGAAGTAAAAATTTAACTCATTGATGCAAATGACTAATAGTTATAATAATAATAATAAATTGGGTGTTTTCCATGTGCCAGACACTGTGCTAGGAGCTCTTCATAAATTATTTCATTTAACTCATCCCAACAATCCTATATAGTAGGCATCATTTTTATCTCCATCTTTTTTCTTTTAAAAGGAAAGTGATTTATTAAAAGGTTAGGTGATGTACTTGCCTGAGGTTGTTTATAATGAATAGATGAGCCAAGGATCAAACCTAGTGAGTTTGACTCTGAAATGTCAGACTTAACCCTGAAGATCCCCTGCTTTCACCAGATTCAGTATAAGTGGCATGTATTTATGTTGTCACCATGGACCAGTCTACATAGTCACCCTTTTCAGCTGTAGGCTGTGGGGTGAAAGGATTGTTAAAGCCCCTGAGAAGTCCAGTACTGTGATTCAAAACATCACCTTTCATCTGCCACTGTTATCGGATCCTTGGGGTGTTGCTTTTCTGGCTGGAAACTTCTGTGGCTGGTGACATCTTTGCCCAAGTTTTGCTCGAGCCCACTGGGCTCATTTTGCCTACTTGACCTGGCAGGCTGCATTTGGCTCATGCTACTGGCCTGGTTCGCATGCCTGCCAAATAAGGTTGAGTGGAGTGGCGAGGGGTGTGTGAGTGAGTGTGGGGTCTGGCCACTGTGCAATCTGGCATGCCAGCTGCTGTAATAGGGTGGGCAGCTACAGGTGCCAGCATGGGCACCAGCTCTCTGCAAGGCTGCAGCTAGACCAGGTGCACTGCAAGCAGCTTCCACAGCTGGCACCAGGGAACATAATGGTTTGCAGAAGCTTGGAGATGCCAGGAACCGCAGGGCCTCAAAGAGGGAGTCAAAGGCTTAACTCAAGGAGCTCCCATGTCTGGGGTCCTTGAAGGGCTGCAGCTCTTCTTTCCTTCTCTTCACCTGCAACATGGCGAGCAATGGGGCATATCTCATCTCTGTTTGTGTTACAGCTCTTTTAACCTTATTCAGCAGATCCCGAGTTCTTGTCCTGTGCCCAGAAAGAATGAGGTAGGCAGATAAGTGGAGAGCAAGCATGATGAAGAGGAACTTTATTGAGTGATAGAACAACTAAGAGGAAACCTGCAGGGGGAAGCTCCTTGCTGCAGCCAGGGAGTCCTGATGAGTGTTCAGCTCCTAGCAGAGAAGGTAGCTCCTCTCTGCTAGGCAAGTCATCTCAACAAGTGTTCAGCTGTCAGCAGAGAAGGTAGCTCCTCTTTGCAGCTGGTTGTCCCATCATCTGAGCAGCTCTCAGCAGAGAGGAGGCCCTAGAGTGGGTGGCTCCTCTCTGCTGGCAGGCCATCCTGTTATCTCCCCATTCTCTCTCTGTTGTCTCTGCAGCTGTCAGCAGAGAGGAGGCCCTAGAGCGAGTTGCTCCTCTCTGCAGCTGATTGTCCCAATGTCTGCTCAGCTCTGGCTGAGTACAGGGCTTTTATGGGCCTCAAAGGGGAGGAAGTATGTGTTGATTGGTCCATGGGCACCCATGGAAGGCCTGGAAAAGGCGTCACAAGATTCTACTCTGGTCTGTGGGACTGGCAGCCCAGCCCCCAGCCTTTAGGCCCTCCCTTGCTTGAAGGTGGGGCCTTACCGGGGACCTACTCCCTCCTTTCCAGGAACCTGTCTGCTTCCTACTGTCATTCATGGCACCCAGGCTGTAGGTGCCAAGAGCTGCCTTCAGCATTCCCCCACTCAGCTTCCCTCCTATGCTCATTGGCACCCAAAGTCCAGAGGGGGCCAAGGCGACAGGGTGCTGACATGTCAGCACTGCCCCAAGCATGTGCACACCTGACTGGGCCACAACAGTGCCTGCGTTCAGCCCTGACTTTGCTCCGAGATTGAAATAGGCACCAAGAGCAGGCAGAAGCCAGCAAGAGCAGCAGGAGCAAGCACTTCCCACTTCCGAGCCTGCGAGGGCAGGGAGGGCCTTCCTGGGTCCCCCAAAGTGCAGGGACACCTGGGTCTACAGCTGTGGTTTGGGCAGTTGCAGCTGCACCCAGAAGAGTGGAGCTCCCGCCTGCTCCTGGGTCCTGAGAGCACAGGGATGTCCAGGTTTGCAGCGATGGCTTGGTTGGCTGCAGTGATACCCGGGGGCTTCTGCCCCAATTTGGAAGGGGCAGGGCTCCCACTTGTTGCTGGCTATTGCTGGCTCCCTGGAGTGTGCAGCCCTAGCTTCGTCTCCCTGCTGCAGCCAGTGTGATGATAGCAGCTGCTTTAGATGTCCTGCCACTGTCATCACCATTGTCCTTATTCATGGCACAAGGATGTGATTTCTACATCTTGTCATTGCCTCTCAGTGAAAACTCTGTTTAAGAGTCCTAGCACCTGGACTGGGTATATACCTACTGAAGAGAACCTAATTAGAAGAAGAAAACTTGCAACTCCAATTTGCATTCACATCAAGCAAATATCCAAAGAGACAGAAGTTGTCTTGTAAATGGCAAAACACCAAATATAGCTTAAAAAACACCAGGGCATGCTCAAAGTAAAGAACAGCTGAGATGTAACAGTTTACAACTCCTCTTTGTGTGTGTGTGTGTAATTGTGTGAGTCAGGCTAGTGTCACAAATATTAAATTATTCAATTAGGCAGCACAAGATTAAGCCCATAAAATGTGTTAATGTGACACATCGTTTCACAAATGGGATTTTAGAATGGCTTCCTGGGATTCTCCAACATGACAAAAATACCCATTAACTTCTACGGCAGCCTGTCTTAAGATCAAGGCAGAAATCAACTCACAGTACAAGGAAGAATGGGAAGAGGTGGTTGATAGTCAACGTTCTTGAGCAGTGGTTTTACTTTTGTAAATTGCTTTGTTATTTTCTAAATTCTCTTCAGACATACAAATAAGCTGTGTCAGTTACTTAACCACTTGACAATAATGTCTACTATTTACTGAGTTCTATTCTGTGTGGATAAACTGTTAGTTTTATGCAATGTGTTATTTATTATATATTATTTTTCATATGTCATTCATTGTTTAGTAAACATTGAATGACACCTACTGAACAGCTTGGAAATGGGTTAAGTAAACTAGGATGTATTCGCCTAATAAAATAGCATCTGGCTATTACAGTGATATTAACAAAGAGTTTATAAGAACAAATGAAATAAGTTTCATTGAATGAATACATTAAATTATAAAATCTTATTTTTGTAAAATATTAATAGAAAAAAAGACTGGAAGGAAGCATTCCAAAAGGTTTACATTATTTGCCTCTGGGTGAGATATGAGTATTAGTTGTTTTTCTTCTTTTTTCTTGGTTCCTTCTGTGTTATTCACATTCTCTGTCGTAAGTGTTATTTTCAAAATCTCCAACCAAACTAAAAATCTTATTTAGGATGCATTTGAATTATTCATAAGTACCAATGGAAACTTCGTTTAGCATAGATAGGTACCATTATGTTTGGGTATTCAAATCAAGTGCAAGATCATGCAATTTTAGTAAAAGTCATTTGTTCAAAGTATAAAAAAGTATGACTTAATTATGGTCTTTATCCAAGTTCCATTTATAGCACAAGAATTGAGAGTGCCTGAATTGCAGATTGACTTACTGTGGTGCTTCCACTGTGTGAGTGTAATGTCTTGGAGCAGAGCCTTAAAAAACACTCTTCTGCTTGCTGTTCAGGTGCTTTTCCTGGAATCCCTATGCTGTCCTCCTGCATCCAGCTCAGTCCCACTCCCACTCCCACTCTTTCATGACTCCTAAAGGTCCTTCCTTTAGGGATGTCTTCCCTCAGTTCCCTTCTCACTCAACGCTTAGGTGCCAAAGGAAGGTCATCCAACTAAACACCCTGCCAGCACCCTGCATTTTTTTCCCAGCTGCTCTTTCCGCAATGAGTTTGTATCATGATCCATGTAATTTATGTGTGTCTGTCCTCCTGCTGTATTTTAAGCTCCATGAAAGGAAGAACTGTGTATGTTTGGTTTCCTGCTGCATTCCCATTACCTAGCACAGAGTCTAACGCATAAGAGTTCAGTAACTTTTTGTTGCATGAATGAGTGAATCCATCACATTTTAGAGATAACAGATGTGAATTTCAAATATGTAAACATCCCCATGCAATTAACATCTTGCTTGAAGGAGAAGCCTGGGAATTTGAACATGATAAGAGTTGATTGTGGAGTGGAAATGTGAGGTTATACCTCCCTTCAAACACATTAGCATTTGTGTGTGAATGTGTGTGTGTGTGTGTGTGTGTGTGTGTGCGCATGTTTGTTAGTCTATTAACCATATTCTATAGTCACAACTGAGGTTTAGTAGTGGCATAGAATTCTGGATGAGTGTGAAGGCAACGGACTAGACTAACTGGGTTTGAAAACCAGTTAGATATTTACTAGATCTCTGAATATGACAGGTCATTTAATACCACTAAGTTTTGGTTTCTTCATTTGCATAACTGGGCTACAGTACCTATTAAGGTTGTTGTATAGATAAAATGAGATAATGAACATAAAATGCTGAACATAGAACTCTGAAGAATTGCAGGTGTTCAATAAGTCTCTTCAACAACAGCAGTTATTGTTATTCCTAATACTTTCTTATTAACAATTTCTAAAGTTCACAATTTTCTGAAACGAAAATTTCTCAGTGACCACTAGATGGCATTAAGGTTAATTTAAAATATAGACAGTATAGCCATTATTCATATCAGTAAAAATATGTGGTGAAAAGTAATTTCATACATTTTGCTTTAAGTTGTGGACTTAATAAGTTGTGATTTTGCGTTCTTTTATGTAGATAAATCCTATAAGAGATTATATTTGTTTCAGCTTTGTTTCCATCAAGGATTCCTCACGCTGCTTCTCTTTATCTTTTTTGAAGTAGGAAAGTTATTGCTGAAAATTCTGAATAACGCTGCAAAGTAAATGGCCCTCTGGGTGCACTAAGAACAAAATTACTGTTTTGTAGTGGCTGTATGATGTACTGAGGGTCAACAGCATGCCAAACTCAACGGTGACCTGGAGGGAAAGACTCTGTGGGTTTCCCAGGCTGGGAGCTGAAGACAACAGGATAGTGATTATGTCTGAAACAGATGAGTGAATAAAAAAGTGCCTGGGTAAACCCAGGAAAAAGCCCAGTCACTCTTCACCCTTCTCAAGAATGCTGCAGTGTGAGGCAGGTATCTGTTGTTTCTTAAACTTTGCAGAATGCAATAAATGAGCAACAAAATGCTAATATAAATACTCTCTTCAAAGACACTGGTGGACTGAAAAATTTAGTATTGCTGAGTTTCTTGTTGTGTTGTATCCATTAATTGTGGATATATCATCAAACGTGTAGAAAAACTATATATTTAGGGTATTGTTAGAAAAAAAACTAACTTAGATAACAGTAGATTTTAATGAGTTGCATGGCTTACTATGGGCAAAGAGGTACCATGAAACTTTACTGAAATGGAGAAATTAGTTTGTCATGATGGACATGAACCTGAGTTGGAGAATTGTCGATTTGGCAATTTTGTTCAATCTTTGAGGTCGCTTGCCAAATGGTTCAGCTTACCTCCAACTGTGAACTCTATGAGAGTGTCAGAGGCACGTGCGTGTCACCTCTGAATCTCCGAAGCTGAACCTACAGATAGTATATCTCCAAAGATACCTACACCGTCATATTGTGCTCAATAAACCTTGATTGAAAAATAAATGATAAAATATCTAATCAGTTAGACCAGATAAAAGAATCCCACTAGGTATCAGCAAAGGGATTCTTAGTCAAGATGGTATAACATGTTCATAACAGAACACTCCCCTTCTCTTTCAAATACATAAAAGAATATACAACATACATAAAAACATAAAGAGGGATAAAAAGGCAATGTCAAGTTAAAAAATAAGGTAAATACCTGTATCAACCAGAAATGGAACCCAAACACAAAGTAGAGAGTGAAGCTGAAGACATTGAAAGCTTGGCTCTCCATTTGAAAACAAAGCAGTAGAGTTGGGAGTTGTGCTCTTCTGGATACACAAAGTAAATGCACTCTTTGTGGGATGTGGAATTGGGCCCAGGCTCACCGCTTGCATTTAACTCCCAAAGATCTTCACCAGAAGAGTGATTCAGAATGCCCTCTAATAAGAAGAAAAGTGAACTCACCACAACCTAAATATCTAGCTGTTAGTCTTATAGGCTTAGAAAAGTGATTTTTTTCTAATATAGAAGCAAGTTTTATTATTTCTAAGAAGTCAGAGCTGTGAAATACATGAATCAGATTTATATATAGCACAGTAATGTTGTTTAGTATATGCTCATTTATGAACCAGTTAAAATTATTCTTCCCAGAATAGTTAATTACTATTTTTGTGAGAAACTGAGAGTAAACCTGAATTTCATAATGAAAACAAACTGAGCAATAGAAGACAAAACTATTCAAAACAAACTGTAAAAATTCTATTGGATTCTAATAATAGGCAGAAATTATAACAATAGCTTGTTAGAACTGTGACAAACAATTTCAGCTTCCTAAAGATAAATGGCGTCAGCATTTAAATGGTCTTTAGAAAATCCAACATTTTAAAACAGTTAATACTTTGTCTATAACTTCATTTTTAAGTATGCTGTTCCTTTTGTCTTGAATATCTGACACTGCTATTCATACTGCAAAACCTAGTTCATTAGTTCCTTCTATATGTATCACTAGAAAAGTGATTTTTTTAAAAAAAAGCAAATTTAGAAAGAAATCATCATTCATGAGGATGATTCAGATAAGGCAAGCTCCCAGACATTACATTTAAAACCTCCAAAAATCCATAATGCAAATACAGCTAGAAATAACCAACACATTTTCAAGGGGCTTTCTCTTTTGTTGGTAGGTCGAGTGTGCGTTATCTGAAATGCTTGAGACCAGAGCTGTTTTAGATTTTTTCAGATTTTGGAATATTTACAGCCATATTACTAGTTGAGCATCACTAATCTGAAAATTTGAAATTCAAAATGCTCCAATGAGCATTTCTTTTAAAAGTCATGTTGGCCGGGCGCGGTGGCTCAAGCCTGTAATCCCAGCACTTTGGGAGGCCGAGGCGGGTGGATCACGAGGTCAGGAGATCGAGACCATCCTGGCTAACATGGTGAAACCCCGTCTCTACTAAAAATACAAAAAACTAGCCGGGCGTGGTGGCGGGCGCCTGTAGTCCCAGCTACTCGGAGGCTGAGGCGGGAGAATGGCGTGAACCCGGGAGGCGGAGCTTGCAGTGAGCCGAGATCGCGCCACTGCACTCCAGCCTGGGCGACACAGCGAGACTCCGTCTCAAAAAAAAAAAAAAAAAAAAAAAAAAAAAAAAAAAAAAAAAAGTCATGTTGATGCCCAAAAAGTTTTGTGCTTTAGAGCATTTTGGATTTCAGAGTTCAGAGTTGGAATGTTCAACCGTACTACCCAGGAAACCAATTATAATCAGAAGTTTGCTTGGCTAGCATGGAATCAGAGCAAGGGAAATTAGTTATATAATTGAAAAGCTTTATGGCAAGTGTTGGCAAACTTCTGCTGTAAAGGGCTGGGCAGTAAATATTTCAGGCTTTGTGAGCCATATAACCTTTGTCAAGACTACGCAGGTTGGATAGTGTAGTTCATAAACAGCTGTAGATAATGTTAAACAAAAAGATGCACCTTAAACATGGATTCTTTTAAACTTTATTTAAAATAATGGAATTTAGCCAGATTTGGCCCATGAACAGTAGTTTGCCAGCCCCTGTTTTGTGGCGTTAGATCCTAAATGTCTGATATTTCCATTGTGGTGAAATCAGATGCTGTCTATGTATCTGAATCTCCTCACATTCTTGAATCAGGACTCTCTCTTGGTTGTACAGTGTCAAAATTAGTTTCTGGGATTAGTCTTTTTGAGGTCTCTGTTTTCTTTAGGTGGGATAATTTTTCTGATTAGATTAGAGTCAAATGTTATTGGTTTAGGAGGCTTTCTGTCTTAAGGTAACTTTGCACATCTCTGTTTCAGTTCCCTTAGAGTTTAACTCTCAGAGGAAATCTTATGTCCCAATTCCATTCTGGTTCTTTTTCCCCTTATTTCACAATTCTCCAGAGGTTTCTCGTTATTGCCCAACATTAATCCTGCTGTAATAACTTGTGGTATGGATCTAGTGAAAGAGAATACTGAGGCATGGGTGTCAGTTGATGTTCAATCTGATTATTTCTCCCAGGTATGTAGTTCCAGGAAAACTGCCTTAAACTTTTTAGCCCCTAGAGTCCTCCCAGTCACTCTGGAACACAGAAACACCTTCAGCTGACCATATATTTTAAATAAATCACATGTAAAGATTTTTTTTCACAGTAAGTGTTTAAATGTTTGTTCTGATTGGTAGCCTCTGGTTGCTGTCAATGTGTTACCTTAGTTAATTATGTAAGAGGGGCCATTTCTCATCTCAGACAGTATCATGATTTATTTTAGCAACTTGCAATCGAAGTCTGACTGGGTGTACAGCAGCCTCACCCTCACCTGGGAGCAGGTCAGAAATGCAGACTCTCAGGGCCCCAGACCTACTGAATCAGATCTAGATCTGTCTTAACAAGATTTACAGATGATTCACAATTATTAAAGTTTGGAGGTCCTGCTCTGACTATAGTGCATCTTAATGTTAATTCTTAACATTAGTTTTAAAAAAGGCATCATCTCTGAGTGGCAGAATCAGGAAATTGGTATAAGGTTTAAGGATAGTAGGCTTAATTTCTCCCATATTCTTGTGCTCTTGCGTAGGGCTTGAGAATATATAGTGCCCCTGATTGGCATCGTCATCCACACACCCATTTGGACCCCAAATTTATCTGATGAGATAGAGGTTTGAGAAAACTAAAATAAAGTGAAATTTCAGTTCATCAGCAACCTTGTTTTTCAAAGATTTCTTAAAACTTTTTTCATTGGCAGCTTGTGAAATTCTTTCTCCATCATCTCTTTTACGTAAAATATTGATAAACTGATATAAGTCTTATTCCTTTCAGTTCCTTGAAAATCTAGGCTTTTACTTTCTAATTCTGAGTGTGGTAAAACTCACATGTACAGACTTTTAAATACTCACACAGCAATCCCTCCAGAGTGTACCTTGATTAGCCTTCACATGTGACACAACATGGATCACATAAGATATAGATGAATGTCCTTTGTGAAGCAGTGTCTGATTGTAGGATGTAGAATGGCTTGGCTGAGTTTGGAGACAGGAGCTAAAGATCTGATTCTTGGTTTTGCCATATTAAAGCTGTGTGTCTTATGACAAATCAGTTTTCCCCACAAACTAGTAATTTATAACAAATTAATCTACTCTGCTTTTGAGGTGGGGCAAGAATATTTTAATTTTAATTTTTTTTTAAAAAAGCTTCCTAAGTGACTGTACTGCTCAGCCAGTTTTGAAAACCATAAACAAAGTCTTTGAGCTTTGATTTCTTCATTTATGTATTAGGAACATTAATGATTTCTTCAGTACATGAAATTATACATAAAATTCTCAAATGCAGAGCAGTCTGGAGACATAGTGTAGTGGAAGTTTTTATTGTGTGACCTATGTGTCACACAGATAAGATTTTGGCAGAGGGCATAGAAATAAAGGAAGTGTAAATGAGAGTAGAGACCAAGGTAACAGAACTGAAAACAAATGGAAGCCACCTCTGTTTTCCACAGCTAAGAATTCTTATAACATGTGCCATCTGCAGGAGGTTAGGACTGTGAATAGCCCTACACATAAAGCCAGACTTCTACTAAAGAATGGAGGTCTATATAATCATTATAGACCTCATGAGATTATATGACCTCATTATATGATGAGATTATATAGACCTCATAGGATGAGGATAGACCTCATTTCATCTTATGAGGTCTATATAATCCTGTATTCCTCCCTAATAATATTTCATCTTGCCTGTCATGGCTTAAGAAATTGCAGGCCATTTGAGATCAGGGTTTGGGTCTTTCCTTTCTCATAGGAACTCCTATTATTGTTCTGATTAGGGAGAAAACGCTCAGCAAATGAGTGTTTTTTACAGAGAAAATGCTCAGCAAACCGATCGATGATTGGTTACAATTCTCGGACTTCTTCCTATTATGAGTAATTGATGCCCTCAAATGACTCAGCATTAGATTGGTATTAATTAAGGATATCTATGATGATCTCTGCCCTGTCACGAGTTAAGTTATTACGGTTTTCTTATATCACCTGAAAAACTTCACCATGTTCTGTCTGAACACCAAGATTGTACCCATTCCTACATAAGGCATACGGAGCTACTTTTGGGGGAGGATGGGTTTCAAATCTATGCTGCTTTTTCTTATTTTCAGAGCTTGTTTTCTTTTTTCTTTTCTTTTCTTTTTTTTTTTTGTTGAGATGGAGTCTCGCTCTGTAGCCCAGGCTGGAGTGCAGTGGCCCGATCTCCACTCACTGCAAGCTCCACCTCCCAGGTTCACACCATTCTCCTGCCTCAGTCTCCTATGGGACTGCAGGTGCTTGCCACCACGCCCAGCTAATTTTTTGTATTTTTAGTAGAGACAGGGTTTCACCGTGTTAGCCAGGATGGTCTCGATCTCCTGACCTCGTGATCTGCTGCTTGTTTTCTAATAAACTCATCATTTCACTGAACAAAGCCAAGTTACTTTCAAGCATGCCTTCTTATTGTCAAAAGCAGCCAGCTCAGTTAACTTAGTGGAAAACAATAAACTGATTGATCTGGCAAGACAAAGACCAGGCTTCAGCTGATGGGTTCATTTCCCAACTTGTTAATTCACTGCTGTTTAGACATAGTCTTTGACAGAGTCTGTTACTGTTCAGAAGAATGACTCCCAAAAGTCAATCATGTGGGGGGAAAAGAGATCAGTCTAGTAATCTACTCACCTACTTCATCTATGCTGTGCATGACTGATACCTGGAGGGATAAGTAGTTGACTACATTTTTCTTTCTTTCTTTCTTTCACTCAAAATATTATCCCAGGAGATGTAGACATAAAGAAATGTATAATATTCAGGAGTGTGTCTTTACTTGTCTTCTTGTCAAAAAAGTCTTTGAATTCTGCCCAGGCTGGAGTTCCTGAGTGCGGAGCTGGCCCTCAGCTGAGGGTAGAAGAAAGGAGAATTGAGTCAAGAAACCAAAGTAATGGCTGGAGAACCAAAGGATGTTCCCAGACATCAAATCCAAAGGGCCCAGCAATGAAGCTTGATCCGATCCAAGCAAAAGAATAAACACTTGGGTTAGACAAGACTGAAGTAGGAGATTTGAGAGCTTGAGGGACGAGAAAGAGGATGGTGTAAGTGGGTGCCAGGGAGGGAGATTTAGGAGCTTGCTGTGGCCTTGCCTATGGGTAATAGATTGGGAGGATATTGAGGGTATTGGGCTGCTTCTAAGAAAAGAGGAGTCCACAGACAGCCAGATCCCATTCAAAGTTGTACCTTCAAAGTCAACTTCAGGCCTCGTGGAAACTAGCATGGTGGCTCCTGTATAATCCCCTCAGTTATGTCTGTAATATCTAGAAGAGCAAACAGGTACAGGTGCTTAACTGAAAGAAGAGAATCATACTTTCAACAAGTTGATAGCATACTTAGAATCTGAAGAATGGAGCAGTATGTGCATATGTGTGTGTGTGTTTTAACTTTTGCTGTAAAGTTGCCATAAACTTTTTTTTTTGAGATGGAGTGTCACTGTTGCCAGGCTGGAGTGCAGTGGTGTGATCTTGGCTCACTGTAACCTCAGTCTTATGGGTTCAAGCTATTCTCCTGCCTCAGCCTCCCGAGTAGCTGGGACTACAGGCACACACCACCACGCCCAGCTAATGTTTGTATTTTTAGTAGAGACATGGGTTTCACCATGTTGGCCAGGCTGGTCTTGATCACTTGACCTTGTGATCCACCCACTTTGGCCTCCCAAGCCATAAACTTTTAAAGAATCTGCCACTGCTGCATATCAGACAGTCCCTTCTGTTGCCGTTTCCCACCTTTTGTCTGCACCTTTCATATTTTCTGCCTCTTTTTACATTTCTGTGCACTCTCCTTCCAACTCCGATGTCCAGGCTCCATTTTAGAGATGGCCATATGGTTTCATTTGTGGCTGTCTGTCAGAGTAGTCTTTAGTCATTCAGAGTCTTCAGAGAGGAGCAGCTATAAAACAAATAAGACTTGCTCTTGACATGCTCTCATTGCTTAACCTTGATGAGTTGTTCTACTGTGTTAGTATCTCTCACTTAACTGTCTCTCATCAAGGATCCCCTCTCCACCAGAAACAAGGGAAAGTAAGACATGGGGAGGAAACATGCAATCATTTTTTGCATCTTTATGTTGCTGACAAATGCCTATTTATGAAGGAAGGAGAATTATTGTCTGATTCAGACCATGAAAGGTCAAAAGGATAGTGTTTCCCTCAAATATGGAGCATCTTACAAATTAAATTGTTGTCCCACTACTTTGGTCCCTTAGCTCTTTTACTGGATTGCTTAAAACCTATTGAAATAAAATTTGTATCTTTTAAAAAATCTAATGAATTTTCTCTGGGGTTCAAATTTATGGAAACTTGCCATTTAAGAGGAACTCAGAGATATGCTGAAATAAACTCCAGACTGATGCTGAAGTGAAATAAAGCTTTGGGTTAGGAGGAATTATTTATAAGTTTCATAATTGACAAGCTTGTGCAAGATAATTGGCACATCATTTTAGAAACTTGTTGTGACTTGATCAAATTTAAGTTGGGTCCCAGCTTCAGGCTAAAGATATGCAGAATATATAATGTTGTCTGAAATAAAAGCTAAATAAATTTGGGGTAAAATTTTGAAAGTCAAAAACTGTGGTCATTGAATAGGTACAGACATAGGGGTTATTCCAGGACAAAATGAACCTCACATATGCTGGTCCCTAAATTTTATAAAAATTCTACAGAAGCAAAAGATGAACTAAATAGGGAAATTCTCATTGAAATATCAGAAGAGTATAGATGAAGGCTATCAAATACTCAGAATGACCATTGCTTCTTTCCTTCCACCTGCACCCCTAGCTGACATTGCTAATTGATCAAGACTCACCTTTTCACTGGGCCTGCTGTTAGTCTCGTGATCATTAGTACAGTGTTCCAATTAACTAGTGACAATTATAGAATTTAATATCTGAGATGCAGCCTGCTTGCTGTCCTTGATTTGGTTTAAGTTGCTAAAGAAGGCTGTTTGGCAGAGAAAGACTTCTTTGTCCAAGTATCAGAGGAGCATTCTAAAACGTCACAGGAGGAGAAAGAGAAGATCAGGTACAAAGAAAATCTTATTGTAATTGGATATGATTTTTTACATGGCCATTTAAATATTATTTATGCTTAACTTCTCCTGGAGTCATTAAGTTGTAGCCAGGGCCAAAATGGAAAAGCAAGGATGCTAAGTACCCCCACGTTGTAGAGACAGCTGCAAATGAACAGCCCAGAGTTAGAGTCGGAAACCTTCTTGTAGGGTTTGTTTATTAAAAGGTGGTCAAATCAGTATCATTACTGCTAACCACCATTGCCTTCTTTGTCTATAAAAGAAGCCTAGAGAGAGGAAATGTGCCATCCCACTCCTGTGGGATTCTGAGGCAACTTTCCTTATCCTTCCCGCAAGGGAAGAGATGAAGCACCAAGAGACTCATGTGTGTAAATAGTAGGTGTTTTCAAGAAGGGAAAACTGGATTACTTTTGTTCTCCATTTTGACAGCTTGCCTTTATGTCTCTGTACCTGTCTGAGAAGGGAGAAAGAGAACGGGAGAAAGAAAGTGGGTCAGATGTGTGGGGCATCTGTGGAGTACCTATATACTGACCCTTGTCATGCCGAGGATGGGTGAACACAACAGGAGGTAACTTGGGTCAGTTTCCTATTCCCACCCAAGACGGATGCTTTCTGAGTGTGAGAACCTCAACAGCAAAAGACTGTGGCATTGCCTGCTTGTGGGAGATACTGAGGAAATCATGAAAGAGGGTAGGAGGCTCGGCAGGGGGAGGCCTTACAGGACCATCCAGAGAACCTGTGGATGGACTCTCCAAGATACTCATCCTTACTGCCTACTACACAGAAGACTCCAATGGTTAGAGAATGTTAGCATAAGAAGAGAAAATCAACAAGAAGACAAGTGAAAGACCTTTCTCAGATGACTAAGAAGACATTTGCCTTTTCCAATAATAGTAGCCAGCCTCTAGGATAATGCGCAGTAATGGTCACCTCCTAGTGATCATGGTCTTGTGTAGTTCCTTTCCACAATGAAACAGGGCTCATCTATGTGACCAGTAGAATACTGTGGAAGAAATAATATGAGACCTGCTAGAAGAGTATGTCAGAAACGCACTTGGCTTCCACTTTGGTTTCTTGGATGGGTTGCCTTGGGGAGAGCCAGATACTATGCTGTGAGGGCATTCAAGTAGCCCATGTAAAGAGAAACTAAGGCCTCCTGCCAGCAACCAGCACTAACATGCTAGTCATGTGAGTGGGCCACCTCAAAAGCAGATCGTTCAGCCCCAATCTAGCCTTGTTATGACTTCAGCTCAAGTTAACATCTGACTGCCACCTCTTAGTGATGCTGAGTCAGAAACACCCAGCTGAACTGCTCCTGAATTCTTGTCCCACATAAGATGAGAAAGATAGTATATAATTATTACTGTTTAAAATCACTATGTTTTCAGGATAATTTTTTATGCAACCATCACAACTCACTTTCCATTCCTCTTTCCTGCCCTAATACTCAGGAAGTTAGTTCCCAGAAGAGGGAAGAGGACGAGGTGTATAAAATGTGAGGCATTTTGAGCCTCTCAACCTGTAAGTCTAATCTGCAATGGGAACAAAAAGAAAGTTTTGAATGGAATATAAAATTAAATTTGATTAGAGACTTACACGCTTTTCCTAAAATAACATTATTGGATAAGAAATAGGAATTTTACATAACATAATTGGGAAAATTCTTTGGGAAAAAATTGAAGCTTGTCACGTATATACTCCAAGGACAACTCAGCAAACCACTAATAGAGGTTTTTAAAAGCATAATTTAGTGGAAACATTTTCTCTGTCCTCCATGATTCAGCCAGCCATGGACCAGGGCTCACAACTCCTATACCCTGAGCTGTAGAACTAGTCGTCCAGAGTGACGAAATCATGAAGTATTAGTTTTATAAACCCAAACCTATGATATCACAAATGTTAGAGGAGTTATCTATAAAAAGATAACTTTTTAATGGACTTGTCATATGTGAGAGCTATAGAAATATGGAAAGCTGATACTGATTTGTAGAAACTTTTCTGTGAAGATCTCTGACATTGTTTTGATCATTCCAACCAATGTGAGAGATGGTGATAACGGTATGAATGTCTGCATGGTGTTCTGGGTAGCTAATTTGGTTCTCAGGCAAGTCAGTTTAGTCCTGCTATCAAAGACAAGGGGACATTGGCCAATATGATATGGATGTGCATAAAGTTAATATTTACCTTTCAGAAAATATGATGGATTCTCTGTAGTTTCTGCATCATTGAGAGAAACAATGTAGAGTAACCGGCCTTTTAAGATAAACTCCTAGAGATTACTTGAGACAAGTTAGGAGAAGATGGCAGCCTGCAATAAAGATTTCAATCTGTGTTGAGTTATGACAATGTCAGGGTCATTCTATTCGTTTGGAAACAATATAAAATCTTATTCCTTTCTTCCAGACTGTCACTGTGTTTCAGTGCCTCCTGAAACAAATGACCTCAGGGACTTCCCATATGGTGATATCAAGAGATTTCCCCTGATGTGAACCATGCCCAATATCTGTACACCATGGATATGCTGGCACCACAGAGGTGTGGGAGATTACAGTTCTGCAGAACAGATGGCATCTTCAAGGCAGAGATAAGCCCTTGATATTAAGTACTGTTACACTCAGGGCCCAGAATAGAAGTGAGTCAGTGTGACTGACTCCTGGCCTAACCAACCTGTGTTCACAAGAAGATTTCATATATGCTAGCAGTGATATTGTTATATAATAAGAAATATATATTTGGTCTCTGCCCCCAGTTCCTAACACAGAGCTCCTAAAACCCTTGTAAATAGGGTGCTAGGAGAATCTTTTGTTTTAACCTTTGGTCTTTGACCCTAATTTCTGACACAGAGCACCCAAGGCTTTTGCAATGTCCTGAATGATAGAAGCATCTGACACAGAGCATCTAAATCCCTAGGAATTTCCTGAATGAGAGGAGTATCTTTTGTTCTAATGAGGAAGGTCTTGGTGGGCTACTGGAGAACCTCAGGATGAGGGCTGGTTGCCACAGGAACTAAGCATGTCATTAGAGGGTTAGCACTTTCAGCGTCACCCCCACCTCTCAGGAGGTTCCACTGATCCCCAGTGGTCAATGATTTAATCAATCAAAGCTATGAAATGAAGCCTCTATAAAAGCACAAAAAGACAGGGTTCAGAGAGTTTCCTCACTGCTGAACACACAGATGTATGTGGAGGGTGGTATACCCAGAGGGGGAAAGGAAGCTCCATGCCCCTTCCCACATACCTTGTCTTATTCATCTATTACATTTTGCTGTTCATCTGTCCCCTTTGTTATATCCTTTATTAATATAATAAACTGGTAAATGTGTTTTCCTTGATCTGTGAGCCATCCTAGAAATTAATGAAACCCGAGGAGGGGGTCATGGGAATTCTAATTTATAGATGGTGAGTCAGAAATATAGATGATGACCTACTGCTTGTGATTGGCATGCGAAATTGGGGGCAATCTTGCAGGACAGAGCTTTAAACTTGTGGGATCTGATGCTATCTCCAGGTGACAGTGTTAGAATTCAATTGAATTATAGGACACCCAGTTGGCATCTGCTGAAAAATTGGTTGTTGGTGGGTAGAAATTCCCACACATTTTGGCAACCAGAGGTGAAATATTCTATACTGGGAATTAGAATAGGAAAAAATAATTTGTTTTTTTTCTATCTCTTACACTAGTTTATTGATTTTTACAAAAAATGAAAACAAGAACTGCGGCATTGGGAAGAAAAGAAGCTGAGGTTCATAAATAGTAGCTGACATGCCCAAGGTCTGGTGGTTAGAAGAAGAATCTAGTTTAAAGTCCAGGCCTTTTGATTCACCCAACATCTCAGCATTGTTTCTTTCCTTACTTGGATTGTATTTGTGTACAGATCTGAGCATACAAGTGGTGAATGAGAGGACACCTGTAGATGCTGACACATGATTCAGATGATTTTGAAGTTTTCTTTCTCTTTCTTTCTTTCTTTCTCTTTCTTTCTTTCTTTCTCTTTCTTTCTTTCTTTCTCTTTCTTTCTTTCTTTCTTTCTCTCTTTCTTTCTTTCTTTCTCTCTTTCTTTCTCTTTCTCTCTCTCTTTCTCTCTCTCTTTCTCTTTTCTCTCTTTCTTCCTTCCTTCCTTCCTTCCTTCCTTCCTTCCTTCCTTTCTTTCTTTCTTTCTTTCTTTCTTTCTTTCTTTCTTTCTTTCTTTCTTTCTTTCTTTCTTTCTTCTTTTGCAAGGAGGGGCTGTTAGTTTCTCTTGGGAGTCAAGGCTAAGTGTCTTTACTTGGGATCCCAAAGATTTTTCTGTGCCCACTTTCTCTGGGTGATAAGAAGAACAAATATTTCCTGTTCTCCTTTGGGCTATGTTCTTCTGTAAACTGCCTGGATTTTTCCTCCTCTCTATCCCCTGCCCCCTCACTAGTCTCTACCTATGTTCCTCTTTTCTTCCTTGGCCTAAGGCATAGTAAGAAATCTCATTCTAGGATGAAGCCAGAGTTTCCAGGAAGATCAACTTGGGAAACAATCACAGCTATGTCAATACTGTGAAAAATATCTCTTGATACTTGAATTTCCACCATTAATAATTATTTCTGTGGTGTTAACTCTAGTCCCTCTCTTTTCTTGTTCTTTTTTTCTTCTTCTCCTGCTCCTTTTCCTCTTTCTCTTCCTCTTTTTCTTTTTTTTTTTGAGACAGAGTATCACTCTGTCACCCAGGCTGGAGTGCAGCAGCATGATCTCTGCTCACTGCAACCTCTGCCTCCCAGGTTCAAGTGATTCTCCTGCTTCAGCCTCCCGAGTAGTTGGGACTACAGGCACACACCACCATGCCAAGCTAATTTTTGTATTTTTAGTAGGGACTAAAAATACTTTGTCATGTTGGCCAGGCTGGTCTCAAACTCCTGACTTCAAGTGATCCATCTGCCTCAGCCTCCCAAAGTGCTGGGATTACAGGCACATGAGCCACCGAGCCCTGCCTTCTCTTCCTCTTCTTCCTCCCAAGGTAGATACTCATTTAAAATACTAAATAATAATAAAAATAATAAAATAAAAAATTCTAAATACTCTTGTAAAATGTAACATGATAAATTGTCATCTTACTAGAGGATAAGCTCCTGGAGGTCAGGCCTGTGTTTTGTTAATTTATTGTTTCCAGCCTCAGGGCTAAGCCTTGTGCTGGTATGGTGAATTCGAAACGGGCATATAACCTGATCCTGGACATTGAGATGTAACTCTTCTGGGGAAATTGTGGGGGAAAAAATTTTCACTTTACAAAAGACACAGCAGAAATGACCATGACACTGTACTCCAGCCTTGTTGACATGTGGATATGGCCATATCTGAAGTCATATTTGGATCTGCTGTGGCCATTTTGTTTTATTAAATGGAGCCAATCCTAAGGATGGCAGAGTCAAGAGAGAGAAAGTGCCTAGGTCCTTGATCGCATCATGAAGCTGTTGGACCACTCATACCTGGAGCTTGCCCTATCATTTATTTCTCTGTTATATGAGATAACAAACTTCCAAATTGTTTAAGTCAGTTTGATTTGGTGTTATTAGTTATTTATAATCAAAAACACTTTGACTGATAGAGAAAAGTTTGCTTCATTTTTGTGCAGTGCAAAGCCTGGTTTTCACTATCACACATGATATCCAGAAAGCTTCCTTTTTAAATTTTTTTGTTTTTGCTGATATGGAAAGAGATCCAAAATAAAATAAGTAAAAAAGAAACAAAAATGTTTCACTAGAAAAATATCTGTGTAAATATATATGGACAGGCAGATTAAGAGGGAGATGTTTGGTTTTTGACAAAGTCACCTATTGCTGCTAATAACCAACCACAAAACTCATGGTGTTTAATAATAAAGATTTGCTTCATTCACCTGTCTATGGGCAGCTCCAGAATGTGAATGGGGTCCAGGTGTACTCCCTATGTCTCTTGTCCTTCTTCGACATCATCATAAGACAACAGAGGTGTAAGAAGCTAAGAAGAAAATGAGGGGTCTTTTCAGGTTAGGCTCTGTATAGCCACACCATTACCTCCACCCTCATGCACTTGGCCAGCACAATTCCTGTGGCTGAGCCCAAAGCCAAAGGATGGCGATTATACTGGCTTCCAGGGAAAGACTGCAAAGCCATATAACGTAAGGGTGCAGTATTGGGCCAATAATTCAGCCTGCCATACTTTTCAACCCATATAGTTGGGTATGAGCTGAATCTCCCACAATCTCCGTATACTTCACATTAATGATATTTATTAAAAGAGAAAGGTTTCTCTGGGGCCAGGACCTTGTGGAGGATGGTTTGAAGGATGAGAGACTAGAGACTGAGAATCAAAGAGAAGATTGGTGAAATTATTTAGCTGGAGAAGAGTGAGTTCTGAGTTGAGAAGGGACTAAAGGGGTAAAAAGAAGGGGAAGGCCAGTCTGAGAAAGATTTAGGAGACAGTCTGTGTCTGATTTGGGGCTGCGGGATGTGGTCAATAAAAAAAGGGAGAGGGTTGATTTGATGTCCAGATTCTTGGCTTACAGTGATAGTGGGAATCAGAGAAGAGGATCAGATTTGGGGAAAGAGAGTTTAGTGTTGGAGGTGGTGAATGTGAGGGACTTTGAGATCTTCAGAAGGGACACCCGTGAAGCATTTGGACCTTCAGTTCTGAAGTTCAGAAGACAGGTTTGTGCAAGAAACAAAGATTTGAGCACTATCAACTTGGAGTAAATAATGTCCTGTAAGCAGATGAAATTGCCCAGGAGACCTATGTATAGAAAAAAGAAGCCAACACTCACTGATTTTAAAAAGATAAGCAAAGGAAATGAAACTCACAAAAGAGATCATAAGAATGTAAAAGAACAAAAAGTCTTAGTATGGTTGAACTTCAGAAATGCCAGGGTGAAACGAATTGCCATTTAGGGCTTCCTTTCCCCTCAGTTCAGAGTTCTCCTGCAGGCCAATGCCTGTGCCCTACCCCACTCTGCCCATCTTGTGATGGCAGTACATGGGTCAAGGGGATAGGCATATCATCTTTCTAGTCTTTGTGGGCAAAGAAGAACTACATAGGAACATCATAATTCATTTTTGCTCTTCTTCAAACAAAAATAAGACTGACTGGGCCCTGAAGTCCTTCCCAATTAATCTTGACTTGTTTTCAGGTTTTAATCCATTGCAGGCAAAAGGCTTTACCATGTTGGCTTGAACCACTTATGTAAGTGGATAGTTAATTCAATTATTTGTGATCTTTGTATCCACCCACTAAATTGATAAAACAATGACCAAGTTGCCTTTATTTCATCTGCTTTTTAGTCAGAAGGTATTTATAAGTAGGGGATCAACTTGGATGAAAACAATGCCACTGGAGAAAACTTGTGCATGTCAATAATTTTGTTTTCTTTTTTTAAATTTTGATACAGGGTCTCACTCTGTCACCCAGGCTGGAGTGCAGTGGCATGATCACAGTGCACTACAGTTTTGATTTCCTGACCTCAGGTGATTCTCCCACCTCACCCTCCAAAGTAGCTGGGACTATAGGCACGTGCCATCACACCCAGCTGATTTTTTGAAGAGACGGGGTTTTGCCATGTTGCCCAGGCTGGTCTCGTACTCTTGTGCTCAAACGATCCACCCACCCTGGCTTCCCAAAGTGCTGGGATTACAGGCATGAACCAGTGTGTCTAGCTAATAATTTTATTTATTTATTTATTTATTTATTTATTTATTTATTTATTATTATTATACTTTAAGTTGTAGGGTACATGTGCATAACTTGCAGGTTTGTTACATATGTATACTTGTGCCATGTTGGTCTGCTGCACCCATCAACTCGTCATTTACATCAGGTATAACTCCCAATGCAATCCCTCCCCACTTCCCCCCTCCCCATGATAGGCCCCGGTATGTGATGTTCCCCTTCCTGAGTCCAAGTGATCTCATCGTTCAGTTCCCACCTATGAGTGAGAACATGCGGTGTTTGGTTTTCTGTTCTTGTGATAGTTTGCTAAGAATGATGGTTTCCAGCTGCATCCATGTCCCTACAAAGGACGCAAACTCATCCTTTTTTATGGCTGCATAGTATTCCATGGTGTATATGTGCCACATTTTCTTAATCCAATCTGTCACTGATGGACATTTGGGCTGATTCCAAGTCTTTGCTATTGTGAATAGTGCTGCAATAAACATACGTGTGCATGTGTCTTTATAGCAGCATAATTTATAATCCTTTGGGTATATCCCCAGTAATGGGATGGCTGGGTCATATGGTACATCTAGTTCTAGATCCTTGAGGAATCGCCATACTGTTTTCCATAATGGTTGAACTAGTTTACAATCCCACCAACAGTGTAAAAGTGTTCCTATTTCTCCACATCCTCTCCAGCACCTGTTGTTTCCTGACTTTTGAATGATCGCCATTCTAACTGGTGTGAGATGGTATCTCATTGTGGTTTTGATTTGCATTTCTCTCATGGCCAGTGATGATGAGCATTTTTTCATATGTCTGTTGGCTGTATGAATGTCTTCTTTTGAGAAATGTCTGTTCATATCCTTTGCCCACTTTTTGATGGGGTTGTTTGTTTTTTTCTTGTAAATTTGTTTGAGTTCTTTGTAGGTTCTGGATATTAGCCCTTTGTCAGATGAGTAGATTGCAAAAATTTTCTCCCATTCTGTAGGTTGCCTGTTCACTCTGATGGTAGTTTCTTTTGCTGTGCAGAAGCTCTTTAGTTTAATGAGATCCCATTTGTCAATTTTAGCTTTTGCTGCCGTTGCTTTTGGTGTTTTAGACATGAAGTCTTTGCCCATGCCTATGTCCTGAATGGTACTACCTAGGTTTTCCTCTAGGATTTTTATGGTATTAGGTCTAACATTTAAGTCTCTAATCCATCTTGAATTAATTTTCGTATAAGGAGTAAGGAAAGGATCCAGTTTCAGCTTTCTACTTATGGCTAGCCAATTTTCCCAGCACCATTTATTAAATAGGGAATCCTTTCCCCATTTCTTGTTTTTCTCAGGTTTGTCAAAGATCAGATGGCTGTAGATGTGTGGTATTATTTCTGCGGACTCTGTTCTGTTCCATTGGTCTATATCTCTGTTTTGGTACCAGTACCATGCTGTTTTGGTTACTGTAGCCTTGTAGTATAGTTTGAAGTCAGGTAGCGTGATGCCTCCAGCTTTGTTCTTTTGACTTAGGATTGTCTTGGAGATGCGGGCTCTTTTTTGGTTCCATATGAACTTTAAAGCAGTTTTTTCCAATTCTGTGAAGAAACTCATTGGTAGCTTGATTGGGATGGCATTGAATCTATAAATTACCTTGGGCAGTATGGCCATTTTCACGATATTGATTCTTCCTATCCATGAGCATGGTATGTTCTTCCATTTGTTTGTGTCCTCTTTTATTTCACTGAGCAGTGGTTTGTAGTTCTCCTTGAAGAGGTCCTT